>NC_064565.1:110145784-110448815 GCF_937001465.1 Orcinus orca
TCTCTAGTAGGTTTGTGTCTTTATTCCTTTCTTACCCTTAGGTTCTTCATGACATTTTTTTTTCTTAAATTCCATATATATGTGTTAGCATACAGTATTTGTTTTTCTCTTTCTGACTTACTTCACTCTGTATGACAGACTCTAGGTCCATCCACCTCATTACGAATAGCTCAATTTCATTTCTTTTTATGGCTGAATAATATTCCATTGTATATATGTGCCACATCTTCTTTATCCATTCATCTGATGATGGACACTTAGGTTGTTTCCATCTCTGGGCTATTGTAAATAGAGCTGCAATGAACATTTTGGTACATGACTTTTTGAATTATGGTTTTCTCAGGGTATATGCCCAGTAGTGGGATTGCTGGGTCACATGGTAGTTCTATTTGTAGATTTTTAAGGAACCTCCATACTGTTCCCCATAGTGGCCGTACCAATTCACATTCCCACCAGCAGTGCAAGAGTGTTCCCTTTTCTCCACACCCTCTCCAGCATTTATTGTTTCTAGATTTTTTGATGATGGCCATTCTGACTGGTGTGAGATGATATCTCATTGTAGTTTTGATTTTCATTTCTCTAATGATTAATGATGTTGGGCATTCTTTCATGTGTTTGTTGGCAATCTGTATATCTTCTTTGGAGAAATGTCTATTTAGGTCTTCTGCCCAATTTTGGATTGGGTTGTTTGTTTTTGGTTATTGAACTGCATGAGCTGCTTGTAAATTTTGGAGATTAATCCTTTGTCAGTTGCTTCATTTGCAAATATTTTCTCCCATTCTGAGGGTTGTCTTTAATGTGACACCAAGTACAGCTAGACCACCAGGGAGAAGCCTACTTTGGAAACAAAAAGAGCAACATTCTACCTCAGACAGTTTAACTATTGACAGAATGATGGCAAAGGATGAAGATGGGCCAGACCTCTGCTTGCTGTGCTCTTAAACAATTACCAGAAAGCTGAAGAGATTCCATAATGACAAGCACTGTGAGCATATAAGGTTTGTTGTGAAGGATTCTAAGCAGATGATTTGATTTAAGCAGCAGCATGCGGCTGTGCTAAATGAATCTGAAAACCTCCTATTAAAATAAGCAAAATTAAATTGTCAGTTAACTCAGCATCTAGAGCTATCCAATTTCTTAAGAAATCAAATCCTTTTATGAGGTGGAATAGCCATTGGTGGCAGACATGTCCAGACACATTCAAGGCGTTTGCTTATTCCAGCGCGTAAGATCTGACGTGGGTCTTGGCTGCTGCTATAGAGAAATTAGTTCAGGCTTTGTTTTCAATTACACGTTTTACTTTCAAATAATTTTAGCTTTACAGAGAGGTCATAAAGAGAGTACAAAGATTTCCCTATACCCTCCCCCTGGTTCTCCCTATTCTTACATATCTATGGTGCATCACTACTATTGGTACATTAAAATCAAATTTATTTGGGTTTCAGAATTTATTTGGGTTTCACCAGTTTTTCCACTAAGGTCCTTTTTCTGTGCCAGAATCCAATCCCATCTGGGCTATTACACTGCATTTGTTCAGGCTTTTGCTACCAAATGCCAGAGAAATTCGGGGTGCACTGTGCCAGGGGCAGAAAAAGAACTTTGAGCCATTGTGACTATTCCATACTGTAGCGTAAAGTACAGCTAGATTCCCATTTTGACTTATAACCACTTCTGAACAAGTGAGGAGAAGTTGTTTTGCCTAATGATTCTCAAGTGTGGCTGCATCCTGAGATCACCTAAGGGGAGTTAAACCATGCTGATGCTTGGGTTTCACCGCAAGTATGCTGATTTAATCGGTATGGGGTGCAACCCGGGGCATCCTGAGCTTTCAAAAGCTTCCCAGGTGCAACAAAGCTTAAGAAGCTTTCTGCTGTGTAGCCAAATGGAGAACCACTGGTTTTAGCCTCAGAGCTAGGAACAGAGAAGTCACTGCGCCAGCCTCCGCCAGGGGGCGATGGAGAGCATCTTAATGTACTCTACACTCCCGGGTCAGACTGTAGGAGGAAAATCCTGAAGGAACCTCAGAATTTCTGGTCTTCATGAAGCTTTTCAGGAAAAAAAGAATACAGCTCTGGAGCACTCAGTCAAGAAGACCAAATAGAGCCATGGTCTGTGGGTCTGAAATAGCAATTAAACTTGGTGTATTTATTTCTTGATTATTACAAATGTAGTGACCTGACGCAAATGTATTATCTCATCATTCTGTAGGTCAGAAGTCTGAAATGGGTCTTTCTAGACTAAAATCAAGGTGTCAAAAGGGCTGAATTTCTTCTGGAGGCTTTCCAGTGGAATCTATTCCCTTGCCTTTCCCATCCTTTGAAGGCCACCTGCATCCTTGGCCCATGGCCCCTTTTTCCTGTCACTCAAGCTTCTGCTTCCATCAACACATCTCCTTCTCTGACCCTGACTCTTCTTCCTCTTCCTTTCACTTATGAGGACCCTTGTGATTACGTTGGGTTTTCCAGGATAATCCAGAATGATCTTCCTATCTCAAGACCCTTAACTTAATCACAACTGAAAATTCCCTTTTGTCATGTAAAGTGACTCATGCACAGGTTTCAGGGAATAAGACTTGGGCATTTTTGGGACGCATTGTTTTGTCCACCACATTTGGGGAGTCAGAAATGAGGCAGGAGCTCACAACTAGGTTTTTATATGCTAATCAGGCCAAGACCAGGCCAAGAAGAGGCACTGGTTTTATGAATCTTACATATATGCCAGCGACTCTTGAGATGCATTGAGAAGCTATCTTTGCCCAACACAAAAGCTTGGAGACTGTCTTTATCATAACTATTAAGAACTCAAATTAACATACTGAGAGCCAGTGTCAGTGGAAAATAGGTAAATATCTGAGGTCATCAGCATCCTAACTGTACCTGTAAGTAAAAGAAAAACTGAATCAAAATGACCTAAGTGATGATATTATTTTCATACATAATCAGTTCAGAGGAAGAGTGGGCAGCAAGTTTTTTGTTTTTTTCCTTTGGTTGTTTGTCCATTTTCCGTCAATGTTATCATTATAGTCAGTTTTGTCTAAAACTGGTTCCTCTTGCTGTCACAATAAACCTTCAGTGGCAATCAGGGGTGAGTGGCATATAATGGCTAACTTGCTAACTTAGGTTAAGCAGCTATTCCTGGACCAAAAATAGTACCAGGGAAATAACGGTGGGGTTGGTTTAACCTAATTAGAGGCTTCCTCTGGAGCTGGGTTGGAGCCATGTTCCTCTGAATCATAGAAGCAAAATCGGGGTTCTGTAAAAACAACAAAAATTGGAAGGGAATCAGCAGTGTCTACTAGTAAAAGCTAAACTATCCTCGTGTTTCTCAGATGCTTGAGAAAGGTGAAGAATTTATTTAAATCCAGCTGCTGCCATCGTGGATCAATCAAATGCTAGTCTAAATATTTGACTATTAGTTGCAATTTAGAATAAGTAGAGTTTATAGAACACATACTATTTTATGTTAAATGTATTTACGTCAGATTTGCCATATTTCAACTGAAAACAACAGCTGCATTTTACGTGACTCTTTTCATTTGGTAGGAATGCAAACAGCAGTTCAAAGTATATTCTCTCCTATCCAAGTGAGAGCAGCTGGCCAATCTCAGTGTTATTTCATACTTCATTTAAACTTGCTAAGTGATTTCACAGTGCCAGTGTGCTTGGAGAAGCAAGCTATAACTAAATGAAAAAAAAATATTAACCACTACCAAAATTCAAAGCCTTGGTTTTTTTTCCTTTCTAGTATTGAAATCAAGACTCCTTCAGGAATCTTGTCTTTCAGAGGTTGTCACATGATCTCTTAATCCTAGGGAAATACAAAAACTATAAATTTACCAGCTAGGACAAAATCAAACTGGCCTGAAGTCTGAACTGCCTGACCTCTTTAAATACTTCTGAAAAGTCAAAATTGAATGAATCTATACATCCTTCTCACTGCCTTTTTTTACACGAAATTTTTTCTGCAGTTTGCTCTGGGAGTAGAGTGTATTAGTTTTCCATTGCTGCTGTGACAAGTTACCACAAATTCAGTGGCTTACAACAACACAGGTTTATAATCTTAGCTTTCTGGAGGTCAGAAGTTTGAAAGGGGTCATAGTGGGCTAAAAGAGAGATACTGGCAGGGCTGTGTTCCTTCGGGAGGCCCTAGAGCGGGATCTGTCCCCTTGGCTTTTCCAGCTTCTCTAGGCCTCCTGAATTCCTTGGACCCTGGCTGCTTCCTCTACCGTCAAAGGCAGTAGTGGCTGGTCAAGGTTTTGTCAAGCTGCTTCACTCTGACACTGACTCTCTTGCCTCCCTCTTCCACTTATAATGAACCTTGTGATTGCATCGGACCCACCTGAACAATTCAGGCTAAACTCCCCATCCCCCAATTCTTAATGTAATCTTCACCTTCAAAGTCTCTTTTACCAGACAAGATAGAATATTTACACGTTCTCGGAATTTAGACGTGGATATCTTTTGGGACCATTATTCTGCCTGCCACATAGGATGGGTCAAACATTTTTGTACCTATGTATGCATATTCTGACTTTTTCATTCCACCAACACTCAAGAAGCTACAGTGTGCTAGGGACCTAATATATGCCCATATTTTTTCTGTTATTAAGATTGCAGATTTTTGCCTATATACTATCTGGTGTCATATAGGTCTAGGTAGGATTTCTTGATTTTTGTGGTTTACCTGTAGTTAAAGTCAAGCTAAAGCCCAATAAGCAGTGGTTTTCCACCTTCCAGTTTTCCATGTACTTTTGTTTTTAAGAATGGTCACACTCCCTTCTCCCCCATGAACTCACTTACTGAAGTTCATGTAAACTTTAGGGCTCAACTCAATTTTCATCCCCTCTGGGAAAATTTTGCTGAGGTTTTCCTCTGCAAAAGTTAACTTCTTCCTCCTTTTTGCTGTCATCCCACTGCCAACCCTTGTCAAATTGCCACAGCTATCTTTTTTTTTTTTTCCGGTACGCAGGCCTCTCACTGTTGTGGCCTCTCCCATTGCGGAGCACAGGCTCTGGACGCGCAGGCTCAGCGGCCATGGCTCACGGGCCCAGCCGCTCCGCGGCATGTGGGATCTTCCCGGACCGGGGCACGAACCCGCGTCCCCTGCATCGGCAGGCAGACTCTCAACCACTGCGCCACCAGGGAAGCCCATAGCTATCTTTTTTAATATCTGCCTTCCCCTTAGCCGGTGAGAACTTGCAGAACAGAGTCTGTGACTTAACTTTTATATTCACTATTTTGTATGTGCTGAACAAATATTGGTTTAATTCCTCAAAGAATACATTATACATTTATCTTAAAATTACCCAAAATATCTAAAAAAATAAATGTTAATGCTAGTGTCTAGCTCCAGCATTCCAGTTCTGGTCTCTAGTACACTTTGTTTTTAAACTACAGGTTACAGTGTATCTTCTCTACATTGGAATTTGAAGTCCATATGAATAGAATAATATTGGAATGTAAATTATGGACTCAGGACATGTATTATGTTAGGTTCACACTGTTATTTTGAGCACACAACACAAAGCTTGATACATTAGAGTTCAACAACTATATGTTACAAGAAGAAATATTGTGTTTCTATGAAAGAAATCTTTTATGATAGGATATGCTTTGGAGTTTTAATTTTTTTCTTTTTGTATTTAAAATGTAAGTAAATATAATTAAATCATAAATATTTTAAAGTTTCAGAGCAGAAATTTTTCCAATACTTTTTATGTCATCTGCCGTGAAAATACTTTCCATACATTTGTACTTTCACTCATTGATTGAGGCCATATGCTTCCCTAAGTGACAAACACTTCAGACCCAGGTAAGCCTCGGTAAAGCCTTACCTGCCTGGTAAGGTCACAGTTTGGTGAGTGGTTCTGCTTAATTTGTTTGGCCTCTCTGTCTACCAGAATCTAAAGTGCAGAACATGTTCTATAAATTTATTAATAACTCTCAAGAAGACATTTTCCAACACAAGTTGACTAAAGACAACAGAATTTTTCATTTGTTTGTTTAGCCTATTTTAGAATGAGTGAACCCATACTTAAGCAGATATTTGGTATAATTTACTGTTTCAATCCAACTAGAAATATTTATAATACTAGCATGAAAATTCTAGAATAACTTAGCGATCATCCATAATTTTAAAAATCGTTAACAAAATTTGCATATCTCATCTATCTCTGTGGGCTATCTTCCCTGAATTACCCTAATTATCTTTTTTTTGTGCCATTAAAGCTATGTTTAGAGCAAGGGGTCAGTCTTCCAAATGAGCAATTACAAAAATGTGGTGGAGAGGAAATGTTTCTCTTGGTAGGACCTAAAAGCATAAGGTAATATTCTGAGGACATTACTCTCATTCAACATTTTCCTTTTTTGATCTTCTACTTTGGCATTATTTGCCTTTTATACCAACACACAGTGTAGAGCAGATTCCAAGAGTCTGCATTTATCAGTTTCATTACTGTTTTGGAGGAAGAAATTTCCCTCTACCTTTCAAATTCTTCTGGATGATCCACGAATTAAATTGGCATGAGGCATATTAACAGGAGAAAAATCAAACAAAAGTTTAATAACATGTATATATGGGAGAGACCCAGGAAAACTGTAACTCCTCAGAATGGCTGAAAACCTCACCTTTTAACACCACCTTCAGCAAAAGACAAAAGAGGATGTAGGGGACCGTGGTTTGGGACTTCAAAGAGGAGGAAGGCAATTCACATGGAGATGAAAAAGCAAATGTTTGATAAACAAATATTTGCTGGGTCAGGGGACACAACAATGGGACACAAAGTGGACTCTGATGTCTAGACCCTGCTGACTTTGTTTCCCTAACCACCCTTAGCTCATGTTCTTTGCAGATATCTGTGGTGATTGCTCTATTCTGAGAACAGGTCCTTTGTCAAATTTTTTTAGGCAGTTAAGGGAGAAGTAACAAGACAAACTTCTGAATTTTGTTTCTTAAAAATAATCAGCCTAAATTAATGCTCATGCCAAAGAGACACATTTTGGGGTGGCAATTTTGCTCCATTGTTGAGCTAAATTCCTGCAAAATGAAAGAAAGCGGATGGAATTTGGGCATTTTTGAAAAATGTACAACTCATCCAAACTTTTCATTCTTCTTTATTCATAACCTGGCCTCTATTTTCTTATTACATGTTTATTCCTAACTCAGTGACAATCTATGTTTCCCAACTCTAATCAATTTTTGTATTTGTAGATCTCATGAAGAATTTTTGTATATATGGAAGGATTCTTTTTTTAGTGATTTAATACAAAAGTTCACAATAGCTGTACAACCAGTTAACAGTAATGAAATCCTTGATATCTAAAATGATATTCTTCCTCCCTCTGCAATTTTTTGGAAAAGTTTGAGAAGGATAGATATTAGCTTTTCTCTAAATGGTTGATAGAAGTCGCCTGTGAAGCCATCTGGTCCTGGACTTTTGTTTGTTGGAAGATTTTTAATTACAGTTTCAATTTCATTACTTATGATAGGTCTGTTTATATTATCTAATTCTTCCTGGTTCAGTCTTGGAAAATTGTAGCTTTCCAAGAATTTGTCTTTTTCTTCAAGGTTGTCCATTTTATTGGCATATAGTTGCTTTTAGTAGTCTCTTATAATCCTTTGTATTCTGATGGTGTCACTTATGATCTCTCCTTTTTCATTTCTAATTTTATTGATTTGTGTCCTCTCCCTTTTTTTCTTGATGAGTCTGGCTAAAGGTTTATCAATTTGGTTTATCTTCTCAAAGAACCAACTCTTAGTTTTATTGATCTTTGATATTGTTTTCTTCGTTTCTGTTTCATTTATTTCTGCTCAGATCTTTATGATTTCTTTCCTTCTACTGACTTAGGGGTTTTTTTGTTCTTCTTTCTCTAGTTGCTTTAGGTGTAAGGTTAGATTGTTTATACGAGATTTTTCTTGTTTCTTGAGCTGAGATTGAATTGCTGTAAACTTCCCTCTTAGAACTGCTTTTGCTGCGTCCCATAGGTTTTGGGTCATTATGTTTTTGTTGTCATTGTTTCTATGTATTTTTATTTCCTCTTTGATTTCTTCAGTGATCTCTTGATTATTTAGTAGTGCACTGTTTAACCTCCATGTATTTGTGTTCTTTACAGTTTTTTTCCTGTAATTGATTTCTAATCTCAGAGCATTGTGGTAGGAAAAGATGCTTAATATGATTTCAATCTCTTAAATTTTCTGAGGCTTGATTTGTGACCCAAGATATCATCTATGCTGGAGAATGTTCCATGTGCACTTGAGAAGAAAGTGTATTCTGCCACTTTTGGGTGGAATGTCCTATAAATATCAGTTAAATCTATCTGGTCTATTGTGTCATTTAAATCTTGTGTTTCCTTATTTATTTTCTGTTTGGATGACCTGCCCATTGGTGTAACTGGGGTGTTAAAGTCCCCTGCTATTATTGTGTTACTGTCAATTTCCCCTACGAGGCCACCCTCACCCTGACACCAAAACCAGAAAAAGATATCACAAAAAAAGATAATTATAGACCAATATCACTGATGAACATAAATGCAAAAATACTCAACAAAATACAAGCAAACAGAATCCAACAACATATTAAGAGGCTCAGACACCATGATCAAGTGGGATTTGTCCCAGGAATACAACGATTCTTCAATATATGCAAATCAATGTGATACACCACATTAACAAATTAAGGAACAAAAACCATACGATCATCTCAATAGATGCAGAAAAAGCTCTTGAAAAAAGTCAACACTCATTTATGATAAAGATTCTCCAGAAAATGGGCATAGAGGGAACCTACCTCAACATAATAAAGGCCATATATGACAAACACACAGCAAACATCATTCTCAATGGTGAAAAACTGAAAGCATTTCCACTAAGATAAGGAACAAGACAAGGATGTCCACTCTTAACACTCTTATTCAACATAGTTTTGGAAGTCCTAGCCACGGCAATCAGAGAAGAAAAAGAAATAAAAGGAATACAAATTGGAAAAGATGAAGTAAAACTGTCACTATTTGCAGATAACATGATAATATACATAGCAAATCCTAAAAATACCGCCAGAAAACTACTAGAACTAATCAATGAATTTGGTAAGGTTTCAGGATACAAAATTAATGCACAGAAATCTCTTGCATTCCTATACACTAACAACGTAAGATCAGAAAAAGAAATTAAAGAAACAATCCCATTTACCATTACCAACAAAAAGGATAAAATACCTTGGAATAAACCTATCTAAGGAGACAAAAGACCTGTACTCAGAAAACAATAAAACACTGATGAACAGAATCAAAGATGACATAAACAGATGGAGAAATATACCAAGTTCTTGGATTGGAAGAATCAATATTGTGAAAATGATTCAACTACCCAAATCAGTCTACAGATTCAATGCAATCCCTATCAAATTACCAATGGCATTTTTCACAGGTTTAGAACAAAAAATTTTACAATTTATATGGAAACACAAAAGACCCTGAATGACCAAAGAAATCTTGAGAAAGAAAAAAGGAGCTGGAGGAATCAGGCTCCCCAACTTCAAACTATACT
The DNA here is from genome assembly GCF_937001465.1 of Orcinus orca. Classification (NCBI taxonomy): domain Eukaryota; kingdom Metazoa; phylum Chordata; class Mammalia; order Artiodactyla; family Delphinidae; genus Orcinus; species Orcinus orca. The sequence goes on from NC_064565.1 coordinate 110,155,328, forward strand.
ACAAAGCTACAGTAATCAAGAGTATGGTATTGGCACAAAAAAAGAAATATGGATCAATGGAACAGGATAGAAAACCCAGAGATAAACCCACCACACATATGGTCACCTAATTTATGACAAAGGAGGCAAGAACATACAATGGAGAACATACAGCCTCTTCAATAAGTGGTGCTGGGAAAATTGGACAGCTACATGTAAAAGAATGAAATTAGAATACTACCTAACACCATACACAAAAATAAACTCAAAAAGGATTAAAGACCTAAATGTAAGACAGGACACTATACAAATCTTAGAGGTAAACATAAGAAGAACACTCTTTGACATAGACCACAGCAAGATCTTTTTTGACCCCCCTCCTGGAGTAATGAAAATAAAAACAAAAATAAACAAATGGGACCTAATGAAACTTCAAAGCTTTTGCACAGCAAAGGAAACCATAAACAAGATGAAAAGATAACCCTCAGAATGGGAGAAAATATTTGCAAACAAATCAACTGACAAAGGATTAATGTCTAAAATATATAAATAGCTCATGCAGCTCAATATTAAAAAAACAAACAATCCAATTAAAAAATGAGCAGAAGACCTAAATAGATATTTCTCCGAAGAAGACATACAGATGGCCAAGAGGCACTTGAAAGGCTGCTCAACCTCCCTAATTATTAGAGAAATGCAAATCAAAACTACAATGAGGTATCACCTCACACCGGTTAGAACGGGCATCATCAGAAAATCTACAAACAACAAATGCTGGAGAGGGTGTGGGGAAAAGGGAACCCTCTTGCACTGTTGGTGGGAATGTAAATTGATACAGCCACTACGGAGAACAGTATGGAGGTTCCTTAAAAAACTAAAAATAGAATTACCATACGACCCAGCAATCCCACTACTGGGCATATACCCTGAGAAAACCATAATTCAAAGAGAGTCATGTACCTCAATGTTCATTGCAGCACTATTTACAATAGCCAGGACATGGAAACAACCTAAATGTCCAATAATAGATGAATGGATAAAGAAGATGTGGTACATATATATGATGGAATATTACTCAGCCATAAAAAGGAACGAAATTGGGTCATTTGTAGAGACGTGGATGGACCTAGAGTCTGTCATATAGAGTGAAGTAAGCCTTAAAGAGGAAAAGCAATATCGTATATTAATGCATATATATGGAATCTAGAAAAATGATACAGATGAACCTGTTTGCAGGGCAGGAATAGAGACGCAAACGTAGAGAACGGACATGTGGACACAGTGGAGGAAGGGAGGGTGGGATGAATTGGGAGATTAGGATTGATATATTTATACTACCATGCATAAAATAGATAGCTAGTGGGAACCTGCTGTATAGCATCGGGAGCTCAGCTCAGTGCTCTGTGATGACCTAGATGGGTGGGATGGGGGTGGGGGAGGGAGGTCCAAGAGGGAGGGGATATATGTATACATATAGCTGATTCACTTCATTGCACAGCAGACACTAACACAACATTGTAATGCAATTATACTCCAATAAAAAAATTAAAAATTTAAAAATTAAAAAAAAATAAAACAATATTCTTAATGAAGAGGACATAGATACAAGTACATTGTAAGTTTTACTGTGGTTCCTGATACAGGTCAGGTATTTAAGGCATACAAAATAAATAAATGAATTTCTCACCCAGTTTTATATATTATTTTTGTACATATAAAAGTGTATTGGGATTAATTAGAGTATTTTTATGTGAATGGAAAAGGTGAGGATAGAGATTTGTGTTTTATTTTTTAGATAGAAACTTTCCAGAACAGAGGGAGAACACTAACTGGAAGTTAGAAAATTCTCCCAACAGTTTTCCCAAGGATATAAAAACTTCAGCTCTTGCTAACAATGAATGCAGTTGAATTTTCATTCAGTATTTACTCACTTGCAAAACTCTAGGAACCTCAACAAAGCCTCTGATGTTGCCTAAAGGCTTTTAAATTAGAGACAGTCCTTGAGTTATTCCCAGTTGTTTATTTAAAATGGAAAGAATGCCAACAATGGATGTGTCACTGGGTGCCAACTTGATTAAATCACTTGACAGTAAATAACTTGGCAATAACAGTCTAATAGCAGAAAATGTATTTGATCACTGTTTTGAGCATTTACAACTGCAGGGACTTAGAGATTCCATAATGACAGAGTAACGTGTCAAAGCAACCCTTCTGCTGTCAAAAATGGCAAGCTTTAGACAAAATGTAAAAAGCAATGATAAGAAGGCACTGAAGAGGGATGAAGGGAAGTCAGAAATCAGAGAGGGGGCAAACCTTGAAAGAAGGGAAAACCAGGGGGTGAGATTCACATTTAAATAGATTTCTCCCCTGAGGGCCCTTCCTAGTCCACTCCCCAGTAAGTGGAATAAAGTTCAGACTCAAAGCAGCAAACTCAATGGGCTGAGAAGTTAACACAGTGCAGGGGCTGCAAGTATATTAAGAAAAGTAAGGGGAGAAACCCCAGACATTTTTGGTGTTTCTTTTCCCAGATTTGATTATCTCCCTCTCATGCATGTGCCAATCTGTTCTCAGACCCCAAGCACCTTCTGCAGATACCCTAAGCTTCCTCTCTGTGCAGCTCCCTCCTCTCCAGGGTTTTGCCCTGTGAAGAGTACCCACCGGTGGTCTCCGGCACTGCAGATCTGTGCTGTGGTCTTGAAACTCCTCCAGCAGACAGAAAACTGGGCCAGTAGGAGTGCTCACCTCATTTACTTCCCTTATCTCAGGATCACAGATCTTCACTGCTAACTATCTAATTTCTAGTGCCTTATTCTCTCTCTTTTCTGCTTGTAGGACACCAATTACCCATGTTACACCATTACTCATTGTTCTACAACCTTTAGACGCCTTTCTTCTTTTTTTACTGCCTTGTGTGTGTGTATGTGAGAATGTGTGTGTGTTGTAATTTAGAAAATTTCTATTAATATATCTTCAAGTCCACTGATTATTTCTTCAGCTGTGTCAAATCTATTATGAGCCATTGAAGGAATTCATTTTTCTCCATGCACTCATCATTTTTATCCCTCTGCTGAAATTCTCAAACTGTGCATGATATCCACTTTTTCCACTAAATCTTTAATGTAGTAATCACAGTTACTTTAAATTCCCTCTCTCATAGTTCTAACAGCTGGGTGATCCTAAGTCTGGTTTTGTTGATGGCCAAATATCTTGACAGTGAATTGCTTTTCCTCACATTTCTGTACACCTCATAAGTTTTGATGGAATCCCAGACATTGTGTGTAGTATAGTAAGGACTGAGGTAAATAGCATTTACGCCCAGAAAGGGGGTTTCCTGTTCTTCCGCCAGGCTACTTGTGCAGGGTGTTGGGTAGTCAAGAGTTGTGCTGAGTTTGGATTTTGCTGTTGCCGCGGTAAATTTCAGCCGCACAAGCTTCAGATTCCTCTAGGGTTGCCTTGTGCTTAGGCTGGGGGCTGAGTTGCCCGTGTTTGTGCTGGACCCTCACTGAATGACTATGTAACCAAAAGTGGAGTCTGGCTGCTTGCAGCTCAAAAGCCAATGAGGAGGCAAGGTTGGTGGAAAGGAAAGTTTGCTTTATTTCACATGCTGGCAACCGGGGCTGGGGGACGGAGGGAGGGTGGACTCCAACTCCCCACGACTACTGACAATCAGTGGGCAAGAGATTTATAGACAGAGGGAGGGGGCTACATGCAGATAGGCAGCTCTGACAGGCATCTTGAAATTGGTCATGTGGTGTTCTGACCAGCCTCATCTTGATTGTTTTAGGTACAGTTAGTCTTCAGTTCCAGGGTTGGCTTATTTCCATTTCTTTGAGGCAAATTCTCAGAACTGTGGCAGCTTATGTCATGGCTACAGTCTGGTCATCACGTAGTTACCTTCTTCCACCTGGTGTGGTTTCTGCACATATTGGGTATAAGACAGCTCAGAGGATACGGCTCAGAATATTATCTGTAGCTCTTGAGGAGGACTTGACTTTGCTTAATGACTAAACTATTATTATTTGGTCTAGTTTGACTGTTTTCCTTTGCTTCTGTATTTTCTCACTTCTCTGATTAAACTTATTCTTTGGCTAAAGTTTTTCCCCAGACAAAAGGCAGGCTGAGGACATGGAGGGCAGGAGGGAAGGACCACAGGGTCCTGCTCTTTTTCATCTACACCTCAGAGAGAATCTGTGCCGATATTCTTGCCCCCCCCCCAGGGCTCCTTAGGCTGATGGTGTGCAGCGTGGGGCTGTTCTCTGTTGTCCTGGTTTATCCTCCAACTTAGGTCGATCCTGTGTGCCTGGGCTTTGCAGATGAGGTAATCTAAACCTTCCGGCTTTCCCTCTTGACGCCAGGCATGCTCCAATTTGTATCTGTGGAATTTCTTATGCAGGAGAGATGCTCCTCCTTCTTCACCAGCTGCAGGGGATCACTAGTGATATTGGGCCCAGGATGCTTTTCTGCCCTTCACCCAGAGTTATGGGAATTTATTTTCTTCTAACGTTGCCTTAGTAGCAATGAGTTAGCTGATTTCTTCTTACCTCCCTCTTTTATGATGGCCACACGTCTTCCTCCTGGGCCTGCCATATGTGAGCCAGTTCCACCTCCCCTTTCCTTTGGGGGAAACCTGTGCCTCAGTGGAATCCATGCTACTTACCGTGTGATCTCAGTTCCTTGAAGGCTTCCAGAAGGTTGTGACTTTGTAATTTATCTGGCTTTTTCTTATTGTTAGGTTGGGACAGCCAGCCTTTCTAGCTTTCTACATGTTGGACAAAGTGGAGCTCTTTCATTAGATGTATTCTTAGATATTTAATTTTTTTTGGATGTTCCTTAAAGTGTAATGTTTCGAATCTTTTATTGGTTATTTGTTGCTGGTATATAAAAATACAAATGATGTTTATGTATTGATATTAGATCTATTGCTAAGTTCACATATTAATTTTAATAGATTATTCTTTTGATTTTCTAAGTACTCAATTACTAGTCTTCAAATTATTTCTTTCTTTCCAATAACCATAAGTTTTATTTCTTTTTCTGGTCTTATACCACTGCAAAGACCTTTAATATGATGTTAAATACAAGTGGTGGCAAGGTAACATTTTAAGCCTCATGGAAAAACTTTCAATACATCATCATTAAGTATGATTTTTGCTATAGAATTTCCTAGATGTTTTTTATAAGATTAGAAAGTTGTCTTTTATTCCTAGTGTGTTAAGAGCTTTTCTGATGAATACAAATGCCTTTTCCATACCTTTTCAGATGATTGCAAGGCTTTTCTTTTTATTGAGTTAATGTGAAGAATAACATTAGATTTTAAAATGTTAAGGTGGCTTTGCGTTTTATGAATAAGCTGCACTTTGTCGAGATGTATTATTCTTTATACATTGCTAGATTCAGTTTACTCTGTTCTTATGGCACAATTTTGAATTTCAGAATCAATTTCTGTTTCATATATAAAGGTTTATTTATATTTTTATTTACTTTAGGTCAGTACTGCTATTATCTTTTTCTGGAAATTTAAACATTTTATCAAAAATTTAAAACATATTGAAAATATTGACATATTGTTGTTAATATTATACTCAAATGTTTTATATCATGTATACCCATATGTAGGTAGGTATATCTTCTTTAATACTTCTTTTTTTTTTTTTGCGGTATGTGGGCCTCTCACTGTTGTGGCCTCTCCCGTTGCGGAGCACAGGCTCCGGACGCGCAGGCTCAGTGGCCATGGCTCACGGGCCCAGCCGCTCCGCGGCATGTGGGATCTTCCCGGACCAGGGCACGAACCCGTGTCCCCTGCATCGGCAGGCGGACTGTCAACCACTGCGCCACCAGGGAAGCCCTTCTTTAATATTTCTAATGCTGATAATCGAGCTCTTTCTCTCTCTCCATCCATCCACTCTCTCCTCTCCCTTTTTTCCTCTATCTTCTCTCCTCTCTCTTCTTTTTTTTAGATTAGCCTTGCCAGAGGCTTATGAAATTTATTAGTGTTTTTAAAATATAATATTTTGGATTTGTTGACTTTTCTCCATTGTGTATTTGTTTCTTACTCCCTGGTTTCTGCTCTTACCTTTATTATTTCCTTCTGTCTACATTCTTTGGGTTAATTTCCTGTTCTTTTTCTCCATTCTTGAGATGGATGCCTAGGTCATTAATTTTTTTCAGCCTTATTTTCTATTCTTATTATGCACCTGAGACATTTTCCTCTTAGTATTGTTTAGTTGCATCCTACACATTTTATTTTTTTCATAATTATGTATGTGAAGCATTTTCTAACTTTCATTTAATTGCTTCTTAAAATCCAGAGGCAGCTAGATGTGTATTTCTTAGTGTCTAAACATTTGATCTGTTAAAATATCTTTTTGTTACTGATTTCTTATTTTTTCTGTGGCATAAAAATATTTGGAATTATTATAATTCTTTCATACTCATTAAACTTTACTTTATTGAGTTTCATTGGATGATCTTGTTAAATACTAATTGGGCACTTGAAAATAATCTGTATTCCACACTATACAATTTCAACTGGGTCACGTTTATGAATGGAGATGTTCAAATTTTAAATAACACTTCTTGCTTTTCCTTTCTTACTTGAGCTCCCAGTTACAGAGAGAGGTGTGGTAAAATCTCCCAGTATAACATGAATTTGTCTATTTCTCCTTTTAGTTCTGTCAAATTTTATATATTTGCAGATTTGTAAGTTTTAACATATTATGAGGCTTTTTCATCGTGTGCATAATAATTAAGACTTAAGTAATGTCAGTAGTGAGAGTTACTTATTGTCTTCAGCAATATGGAACTATCAATGACCGCAGCAAAATTAATTTTATTGGAGTTATGGGAACTAAAGGCTGATTAGAGTGCAACCAAGACAGAATGAAAGGAGACACATGGAGACTGAGTTATAAACTACATTCAAAGATTTGTCCATTAAATAAGGGTATAGAAAGTTGATTGTGGCCAGAGAAGAAATGAGATCAAGGGAGGTTGTGTGTATGTGTGTGTGTATTTAAAGAGGTTCTTAAAGCATGTTTTTATGCAGATGAGAATTTTATGCAGAGAAATTTGACAATAAAAGAAAGAGGAGGAGTAATTGCAAAAGCATGTCCCTAAGATAGTCTGGAAGCCAGTATACAATGATGAAGAGTTCATGCATTGTAATACTACAGGGAAAAGAGGAGAAAATGGACACACATATGAATAGATCAGTCAATTTTGTGTTGGAAACACGTGGAAAGTTTCTTCTCACTGTTTCTGTTTCTCTGTGAAATAAGAAAAAAGGTCATCATCTGCGAATGAAGAGGGGAGGGGATCTTGGGGCTTGCAAATAGAAGAGCATGTGGAATAGTTTTATGACATAGTGAGAGAATAAATGGCTAAGAAAATGTATATAGTAGAATGACAAGGAATCAGTGAGAGCCTCTTTGAGGAAGGTGGTTATGAAATAAAAGTGGGATACACTTCATGTCCCACAAATAGAAAACCCTAAGCAGCAGAGGAGGTATATTCTAAATTAAGGGGTCAGTCACAAGATTCTTTCCTTCTTTCTAGATGAACGTTCTGCTCTTTGCCTGGAAGCTTCTCTGGGATGATCTACTGCATGTCTCAATTTAGTGCCATTTGCTAGACGGTGAGTTTTTTGACTACCGTAAATTTCCTGAAGATTTTGGAAACAAATTAACTCTCAATCCTAGTTCTAAGTGTTGTAAGGTCTTGAATTTTTGTTTCAATTGGAAGTCAGGAAGGTTTGAGCAGGTGATTTTAACAGATGACACTGTCAAGCAGAAAGAAGTGAGAAGACTGATTTATTAGCTACCAGATGACACAGTCTTACTTTGTGAAAATGTGCCACTATCTTGCAGAAATGTCATACATTCACATCATCGTTTTTTATATTTTGTACCTTCTTGTGCCCTTTTTCACCGAATCTTTAAATACCAGTTTGATTGTGGCTCTCCCAGAGCTTCTGTCCACAGACTCAGTTGGTATGTTTCTCCATTCCAGGGTCATATAAAAGTCAACTCTCCTTCACGGTGAGATAGCTCTATTTTTGGACTAACTTAAAGTGTTTGAAAAACTAATTTATGTGATAGATTAAAGTGACAGAAAAAAACACCCTAGGCACAGTTATTTCACTTAGTGCAACAGATTTCCAAAGTAAAACAGCTTTAATTTCAACATAGTATCCTCAGGAGGATCAGATACTGTTTGGCTATTAAGTCCTTCACACATCATTAATTCCCAAGCAAGAAGATGATAAATTACACCACAAAACTAGTTCAGTGTACATAGGAAAAAAATAGAACTGAGATGATATCTGACTTGATCACAGACTGTAGACACTGTTAAAAATAAATACTAAGTTTATATATTTTGGTTGGTAAAGAAAATGTAATCCATGTGAAAGCTAACGGATATAAGCTCAAATATCACCTCCTAACTTGCCCCTCCCCCGTCTCTTTGTATCAACAAGTCCACCTTGGGGCCTTACTGTCAGCATTTAATCATGACAAACCTTTGTATTTCATTAATTCAATATGCATACTGAGAAGCAAGCATGGCGGTTCTTTATATCCTTCATAATTACTTGTTCTTGTAAAGGACTATCTGGGCATAGTTTTCATTTTGGATCAAGTCAGAGACATCCTTGTGGCAGGAGAAATTCTGGATATATTCCAACTCATGAGACAAGTCAGCACTCACCACTTCTAGTCAATAGCCTGGCATAGCGTGACTTTCAAAGCCTTTCCAAAGAAGAAACATTTGCTGGCAGTGGTGCTTGGGATAGAAGATCTGAGACCAAAACAAATGGGAAAGTCCAGGTTATTGATGATTTTGTGGATTTCTTTCTTTAGATGAGACTTTAAAGGGGTTAATGGCATCAAGAAAACTATCATCATTCGTCTTAGCAAAGAATCCCTCAGAAGATTATCCTTCAATATTTTTTAAGGGCCAATATGAAAAAAATGTTACTATCAGAACCCAGATTCAGATTATTTCTCACCTATGACATTTTAAAACCAAAACCAAAATTCATTATATAAATTATTAAAGAAAACCTTAAAGAAAGATCAACATGAAAACTTTTCCATTTTACATTTAAGTAATCACTACCTAAATGGGAAAAATGTCAATTATTATGCAAGCAGATACATTTTCATTTTTGTAGCTGATTTCTGACATAAGGGTTGCTCACTAAAATATAATCAAGAAATATGCCCTGTAGTTCAAATTACGGGAATGAGCCTTAATGAGAGAGAGTACGAGAAAAGTGAAAAATTCAATTGTGGAAAGTTGGTAAAAGTAATATGAGTTCACAGAAAACATTATTCTTGAGTTTATACTCATATCACTAAGTACAGTATTTTCTATCTCAATTCTGCAAATCGCTTTAGTACCAGCTGTGTTATACCAGCCATGGGCATCAACACAATTACTGATGATAATAAAAATTATCCTAGTAGGGAAAATGCAAACCAAGTAGATTGAAAAAAGTTAACTTATTTGTCTATATTGTTCTTAGTGTGACACACACCATACTGCAAAATGAATGACTTAGTGAATCTGCTATTGCCTGAGATTAGAGAGACCATTAGGAGAATGATTTAAAGGAAGCCTTCAAGTTGACTTCCAGATATTGCAACATGAACAGCCTGGAAACTTTCCAAAGATATTTCATTATATTAACATGATTATAATTGAGGTACTGTTGTTCAATATTCAGTTCCATCTGGGAAGTATAAGAAAGAAGCATCCCTAATGGTATGTGTCTTAGCAATTTGTTTCTGTGAAAATATGTTGCACTCTGTTAGTAATTGTGCACAACAGAGTGGAGATACTGTAACTCATATAAAATGTAAAGCAGCTATTGACTGGCAATGGCATGTAAACAATGGAGCAGCCACATACCCCGTTTTTATGCAATTTGTTCCTTCACTGTGTATTCATCAATGATTCAGCAAACGTTGATTGATAATCTTTTCTGCTCCAAGCACAATTGTAGGCACTCAAAGAAGCCATGGATCAATTCAAAATGGTTAACATTAAAATAAATTTGCAAGCAGGACTTAACTGAATGTACTAACACATATCTGCTCTTTATTTAGCATCATTTTCCTTCGTATGTTTTTATTAATTTTCATGTATATTTAAAATACACTGCTCTATACAAATTCTACTCCTTATTAAATGTTTAAACTCTTATACAATGTCACCCTTTATCAATCTGTTTAGTTTGTTTCTCACTTTACCAGGGTGTGAAAGCACAAACACATTTTAAAAGCTTACAGAGAGTTCAAATTGAAACACTGCCTGAAACCATAACAAAAACGCAATAAAAGGAAAGAAAAAAATTAATTTGCTTTATGTCCCATCCCCCAATCCTCTGTTTTTTTTTCCCCCCCCTTTTTAGACGCCTTGGCTTTGTAATTGGACTAATTCCCTTTAGACTCCAGGCATTTCTGGCTAGTCTAGCATGTTGTTTTGTTATTTTGCTTTGAAGCACCGTTTTTCTGAATTCAAGTGTAATATTTATTCCTCGTAGAAACTTTGCACAATACAAGGAAGTAAAAAGAAAAGAAAAAAAAAAGCTGATGATATTTCCTTCTAGTTTTTAAATACAATTCAGAAAGTTTTTTCCTGAGGTAATTGGTACTAGAAAAATGATGCCAACAAAATCCAGTTAAAATGGGAACTAGCATATCATTGTATTGAGGCTGCTAGACTTAGTAAATATAAATACAGGACACCAAGATAAATTAGAATGTCAGAAAAACAACAAATAATATTTGTAGTATCAGTACGTCCCATGTGAACATTTCATAAGACATGCATGTGAGGTATACTGATACTAAAATTTTTTCATTGTTTATATGAAAATAAAATTTAACTGTCTTGTCTTTAATTTGGCAATCTTATATAAAGAGAAAGCCTGGTTGTAACTTGGCTTGAAAACTAAATGCAAGTTATAGCTAGTATCTAACCAAAAACTATAATTATACCCATAATATTGCATTAATTCTTCTAATGAATTTTGTGTTGATTTTTTTTCTTTTCAGTGTAACTTTCAGTTCAAAATTGTATGTAAACATAACAGGACATCTTTTACTTTTTGTTTTAATCCTCAAAATAAAATACCACATAAGTAGATTTTATAATATTGAATATATGACTACCTTATAGTTTTGATATTTAAATTGTTTACTTTTAATCACTGATACTTGTGTTGCCCACAACCTTTCTTTACTCCAATGGTTATCTAGCCAAGCTCTGCTAGATCCTCCCTTGTTCCTGATATGGCTGCTGATTGGAACAGACATCACCATCATTTGCATTGAATTAGGAAATCTTGTATCATTTACAAGTTTTCAATTTTACCCTTCAATTGATTTGCTTTGTACTTGGCATTTTGGAAATGCCCTATAATAAGCAAGAGGCTGATAAAGAAAAGTATTAATTCAATGGACAGGAAGACCACTTTTTTTGTTTTTTATTTTTTGGCCGTGCTGTGCGGCTTCCGGGATCTTAGTTCCCGGACCAGGGATTGAACCTGCGCCCTGGGCAGTGAAAACTCGGAGTCCTAACCACTGGACTGCCAGGGAATTCCCGAAGACCAATTGTTTTAATCAAAGAGGAATGCTGAGAAGGTACTAGTTTTATAAAAAAATGTCATTGATGACTTTTTTTCTTGGCATTAGGGTGACTTTTGCTTTACTTCAATTATCTGGTTTAAAATTTTTCTTAATAATGACAAAAAATGTTACCAACAACAAATTCCTCATACTGTCATTCTTGACAATCTCTTGAAGATCCTTTCAGAAAGTTCCTAAGCATATATAACAGTGTGTGTGTGTGTGTGTGTGTGTGTGTGCGTGTGTGCGTATTTTTGTGTAGCTATGTGATGTTTGGCCAGCACATCTGTGTAGGGTGGGTAGCTGGGAGTGTTCATGTATTTACATGTGTGTGCATTTGTGTATATTCTGTTTAAATTATATATCACAAACAGCACCCTCTTATACACACAGCTCTGTATTTCTTTACCAAGCAATATATCATAGAGATGATTTCCTATCAATCATTAAAAAGCAGCACCATTCTTTTTAACTGCTAATATATTAGATTAAAATGTACTATTATTTATTTAAACAGTCCTCTATGGATGGATACTTAAGCATTTTGCCTATTTATAAATGATAATATAATTACATACTGTTGCAATTGCACACCTTTGGAATTGTATTTACATGATAATTTCCTAGAAATGAAATTATGTGCATAAATTCGGGTTTGCATTCAGCTGTGAATAATAACTGACAAAATACGGCTGAAACTCATAACAAGTTAGTCTGTCCCCTGGTATAAGTTCAATATACAAAAGGAATCCATAGGAAGGCTGTAACAGGACTGGAATACTAGCATAACATTTTCATCAGGGACCGACAAGAAAAGACTGAACAGTGCGTAAGTAGTTATACACTTCTGGCATACTCTAACAAAGTATGGGTGGGTTTTAAATTTTATAGATGCCATCAGCTCTCTGTTCTGTGGGTAGAATCCCCAGATTCTACCAATTGCATATCAAAAATATTTGGAAAAAAAATCCAGAAATTTCCAAAAGGCAAAACTTGAATTTGGGCTGGCAACTATTTCAACAGCATTTACATTGCATTAAATACTATAAGTAATCTAGAGATGATTTAAGTATATGGGACGATGTGTGTAGGTTATATGCAAATACTAAACCAGTTTATATGAGGGATTTGAATATCTTTAGATATTTGCTGTGGTCCAGGGTACAATTCCCAGCAGATATGGAGGAATTATATGGAGGAAGTATACTTTATAAGGGTGCCAATTTTCTTGAAATTAAATTACCACCCATAAGGCATGATAGTGCATATTTCACAATATCCTATAAACATGTTAACATCAAAAACTTTTTTGGTAACCTATTAGGAGAAAAGTGTTATTTCAGTGGTTTTTTTTGCATTTCTCATTTCATTGATGAGAATGAATATCTAATGCTATAGTTAATAGCCATTTGTATGTCTCTTTCTGTGAACTCTGAGTTTACGTCTGTTTGCCACGTTTCCTTTTGGGACACTGATCTGTTTCTTACTAGTTGGTGGGAGCTCTTCATATATGAGGGAAATTGTGACATCTGCTGCCAGTATTTCTGTATATATATGTATTATGAATGTTTTCTCTTGGTCTATGACTTGCTCTTTTCATTTCAGTGTCTTTCTTTGACGAGCAGTTTTCAGTTTTGATTATGACTAGTTTATCAATACATTTCTTTTATGGCAGTGGTTTCTGTGATCTATTTAAGAATTTTTCATCTATTCCAAAGTCACAAAGAGGTTTTCCTAAGTTTGCTGTTAGGATCCTCCCTAGGGTCCCAATTTAAGTAAATTTTATTTATGGTGTGAGGTAAGGGTCAAGGTTTATGGTATTTTTTTTCCCCAAACATATATCCACTGTTTTGCCATCATTTGTTATAAAGACATTCTTTCTCTCAGTGATGAAAATCAATTTTCTGTATATGTGAGGGTCTATTTCTGGTCTCTATTTTGCTCCATTGGTCAATCTAACTACGTTTATGTCAATATCTCTCTCTCTTAATGACTAGATGTATGTTTTAAAACTGAGATAGTTTAAGTCTTCAAGATTTGTTCTATTGTTAGAAAGCTTTTTGTATTTTCAGTGTTTTCCGGTTATAAATTTAATTATTCAGGCTGTCAGTTGCTACTAAAAATGCTAAACTTTTGAATATAATTTAGAATTTTGAGGAAATTGACATCTTCACATTATCTAGTCTTCCAGCCCAGAAGCACGGCATATCTGTCCATTTATTCAGTTCTTTAATTTTTCAGCAATGTTTTGTAGTTTTTATTATAGTGATCTTTTACATTTTTCATTATATATATTTCCAGTTTTTAAATGTTCTTTGGTGATATTACCAATAGTACTGTTTGTGTAATTTCGTTTCTTATTTTTGGTATATAGAAATACAATTGATTTTTGTATATTGAACTTATATGAAGAGAGTTGCTGAATTAATTTATTAAATTACACTTTTATATTCCTTTTGCATATTTTCTACATACAGGTTAATTGAGAATAAACTGTTCTTTTCTCAATAGTTATGCCTTATTTTTATAGCATTAGCATATTTTCAAGGATTCCTAGTATAATATTGAATGTAATTGAAAGAGGAAACATTCTTGACTTGTTTCTGATCTTAGGTGGAAAACATTCAACATTTCCCTGTTAACTATGATGATAGCTGTTGGTTTTTCTTAGATGCCTTTATAAGATGGAAGTTTTTTTAATTCCTAGTTTACTGATATATTTTGTGTTTGTATGTGAATGTGTGTTAACTTTGCTAAATAATTTTCCTCTATTTTTTGAATGGTTATTTATTTTTCTCATTTTTTTCCCCTGAACGAGTAATTATTTTGACTGATTTTTATATGTTAAACTTGTATTCCTGGAATCAACTGTGTGTGTGTGTATGTGTATGTGTGTGTATACTAATACAACTTCAAGGAGTTTAATCTGTTGGATCCAATTTGCTAATACATTGTTGAGAATATTTGAGCCTATACTTATGAAGGGAATTTATCCATAATTTTATTTTTTCATAATGTACTTGTTCAGCTTTGATGTTAGAGGTATGCTGGCTTCCTAAAAACAATTGGGTAGTGTTTCATCTTTCTATGATTTTTTTTTCCTTTTTAACTTATGGCAGTGGCTTGGGCCTCAGAGTAAATGTTTAACAGCATTGGTTAAAAGCAGAAACCTTTGCCCTTGTCCTTATCTTGAGGTACACAATTCAGTCAATACCATTAAGAATGATTTTAGCAGTAGATTGTTGCTAGACACCCTTTATAATATTTATGTACTGTCCTAGTTTGCTAAGAGTTTTTTATTTTCATCATGAATTTTTTCAAATGATATTTCTTCATCTATTTAAATGACCACATAGTTACTGTCATTTACTCTTTCTTTAATATGGTGAATTACATGGATTGCTTATCAAATATTCAGCTAACTAACCTTTCATTTGAGGGATAAACCCTACTACATTATGATGTATTGTTCTATTTATATATTGCTGGATAATTTATCAATTGTAGTAACAGTAGCAGGCTGCTGTAACTAAGTACCACAGGATAGGTGGCTTAAACAACAGAAATTTATTTTCTGCCAATTCTGGAGGCTAGAATTTCAAGAGCAAGGCATCAGCAAGGTTGATTTTTTCTGAGGGTTGTGAGGGAAGGATCTGTTCCAGGCCTCTCTTTTTGGCTTTTTTATTTTTATTTTTTAATACATTTATTTATTTATTTATTTATTTATGGCTGCGTTGGGTCTTATCTGCTGTGCGTGAGCTTTTTCTAGTTGCGGCGAGTATGCGCTACTCTTCGTTGAGGTGCACTGGCTTCTCATTGTGGTGGCTTCTCCTGTTGTGGAGCACAGGCTTTAGGCACATGGGCTTCAGTATTTGTGGCACACCGGAGGGCACTGCCAAGTGCAAGGTTCTGTGAGCCTCCTGAAAGTCACCAGGGACTAAAAATAAATATCAATAGGCACTGACTTCAAGCCCTCAAGAAACCTAAGACTGCTGGGATCCCTTTGGAATACTAAAGAAAAAAAATGAATAAATATCTCAGCTTGATGATTTTATTTACCTAGTTCATACATTTCTTCCTGTTTTTTCATATGACTTCATGCTTAAAGCATACCTGATCTTCAAAATTTTTTATTTTACAGTCTAACTCTAGTTGGGAAAGTATTTTAAAATCCCCCTATGTTTCTCTTCCCTCAATAAACTTTCAAACTTTCATGTGGTTTCAACTTTGGAAAATGGAAAGAGAAAATGGAAAATTAAGGAATAAAAAATAACACTTTCACAAAAATAATTAACTGGAATGTCATTTGCTTTATTCTAGTGGTCTTACTAGAAAATTGCCTAACATGTATCACACTGTGTTCCTGACAGGGTATCTATAAAAATCATCACAAGTCAGGGTTCTAGTCAAAAGCAATTGATATCTTGTTAAAGCATTTACAAGAGATACTAATCTGTGGCAATAAATCTGTGTCAATAAGGGGACATTTTAATATGCCTTTTTACATGCCTTAATATACAAGCAATCTCATAGAGTTATATTGACCAAAGCCAAAACCAAGGAAACTTCCCTTTAACTTTTTATGTCCTCAGCTTGTAAATTATCATTACTATCACTTAAAAATAAAGTGATTGTTCAATAATTTCAGGACAATGCAATTGCTGACATTTACCCTTTTCCATGGCCTGACCATGAATCTAAGTAAAGATTGTGATTTAAAAGGATCTATGAGTCTCCTCTATGGCTTGGTGAATATTTATTGAATCTCAGCTTTGAAAACAGCATCATATTTAAACAACAGAGCCCATACTTGTTTTCTTCCCTGGGCCAGATGGTGCATCATCGTGGGAAATGATGTAACCTGTCACAATGCATAAGTGTGATCTTGTGCGAAAACATTCTTCAAGCTTGGGACACTATCTGTGGAGGCTGCATGCTGTCTCTCATTATCTCAAATAATTAAAATTTTGCATTTTCCTCAACAACATGCCACTGAGATGAACAATTAAGAATCACTGACTAGAGTCACAGAAGGGTAAGAATCTGATGGTTAGAAAGGAACTTTTACTATTTCATTCTATCATATTTACATCCATCTATCTTAAGATGCTAAGATCCAGGGAAAGAATTTGCTCTCACGTATGCCCAAACAAAAAAATACTGTAACCATATGGGTAGAGAAAGTATATGCATTTGGGCTGATGTATAGATTTTCTTCTTATGGATCAGAAAAATTCATAAAACCTAAGGATTTATTTTTTAAATGTGATTTTCTTAAATTAGTGAAGAAATTTTAAGAGAAAGGGCTTTGTTCTTGGAGAGAACAGAGTTAAAAGATCAGAGTTCAAGTTGTACTTCGGCCATTTCGTATATGACCTTGGGCAAATAACTTACATTCTCCATTAACTATGAAGCAAATGGTGATTAAAAAAAAAAATCGAAACCCCAGTGTTAATGTGAGGGTTAAATGAGGCAATCTCTGGAAATAATTTATAAGCTACAAAATGATGACCGCATGACATTTTTATTTAAAAATGAAGGGAAGTAACACATTTTTTCCTTATATATCCTTTTTGTTTTCCTGGTTTTTCTTAAAGGTATAGGGCAGATTGCTGAGAAAAATAGCTTGAAATAGTTTAATAATTTACCAGCTGTAACGGTCAGCATCCAGACAGGGGAATAGGAAACAGTTCCAGGTCTTTCAGGCAGGGAGGGTTATAATGCAGGGAATTGCTTATACAGGTGTCAGAAGGGCTGGTGGAGTGGATGGGGCAGAGAGGCCACTAGAGGAGCCCAAACAAGGAAGGGCTTATCCAGAGAGGTGGAATCTGTAGCTATCCCTGGGCTGGTGTCCAGCTGTCACTTGTCCCTCCTCCACGGGAGGCAATGTCACTGCTATTGCTGCTGCTTTGAAACTGCACCAGTGCAACTGAATAGAAGCTCAGGAG
Organism: Orcinus orca; assembly: GCF_937001465.1. NCBI lineage: Eukaryota > Metazoa > Chordata > Mammalia > Artiodactyla > Delphinidae > Orcinus > Orcinus orca. The sequence continues at coordinate 110,172,888 of NC_064565.1, forward strand.
CCCACACACCTTCTTGTGCTCAACTCCTAGAAGTACTGCCATATTCATCCATTTTTTTCTTCTTCCAATGTCCTGCCAGTACCTCTCAATGGAAAATCAAACCAGAATCTAACTGGCAAGGAAGTCTGGGAAATCCAATAAGAGATTATTCCTTAGTCTTTGTCTAAGATTTTCCGGAATCAGAGCCTTGAATGGAGCTGAGGGACAATGTGCCTTACATATTTTGGCAATCTATTTGCACAGCTCATGACATAATTTGGTAAGTCAATCAGATCCACTTAGTTTCAGACTACCAATTAGTAGAGAAAACTTACTTTCTTATGCGTATTGTGAGCAAAATAAGTCTTCCCAAAATGTTTGCATTGTAATATGGATAGATTTGAGACTTTAAACATATTTAAAGAAAGTCTTCTCAAAATGTAATCCATGGACCACCTCTATCAGAAGTTCCAGATCCACTTTAAAATAAAACAAAAAATAATGCAGGAAATTGATTATACAGATGTTATATAGACTGATTAGAGAAATGATTCACAGTGGTTAGATGGTGCTATGGGTTGAAACTAAGATAGATGGTGAGTGGGAGTGGGTATAGGGGTGCAGCAGAATCTTTAGACTAATCACCTCTACTCTCTTGCTGGCTTCTCCTTCCCCGTGTGAGAATGTTATGCAGATGGATTCCAGTACACACTCTGCCAATGCTTGAGCATCAGCTCTGGGGACTTGTGACCCACTGCTGCTCCCCATATTATGCAACCTCAGAGATGAAGCTACTGGTTGCTTTTTTACAAAAAACAAAAACAACGCACTAATTGCTAAAACAGCTTTCCATTATTTTCTTAGCTGCTCACCTGTTCCAATTTTATCTTTCCTCAAATTGCAAGCCTGGCACTGAATTTTAGCGTTGTGATTTTGACGTGCACTGACTTTGATCTTGGCTGTGCCCTGAGACTGAGTTCTCTCTTACCCAACGATGAACTTTGATTTTCTCAACCAAATCTTTTGTGACTCCTGCTTTGTGAATTTTCATCTCAGGCTCCATTTATTTTATATTGATGCTTGACACCATCAGTTCTGGAGGTGTAGCTGGAAAGCACTCTCAGGAGTCTATGGCCAGGCTGCACTCATTGTTAGTTCTGTCTCCATAGCAGCCACCCATGGAAATGCTGCAGCTTTTAGAGTGAGCTGAGGTTGTGCTATGTGTGCAGTCGCCCCTCGTGACTCTAAAGGGAGCCGCTGGTATCAGAGTTGATGCCCAAATTCAATCCAACCCACGGAGTGAATGAACAGTTGCCCAGCAGTACTGCTTGACGCTTAGTGAGACATTATTTTCTCACTCTAACAACTAATATAATGATTGCACAATGAATGTTAAGTGTCTGGCTTTCACAAAAATACCCATTGCTATGGTCTGAATGTTTGTATCCCCCACCCAGATTCACATGTTGATGTCTTAATCCCCAAAGATGATGCTGTTAGAAGTTGGGGACTTTGGGAGTTTCTTAAGTCATGAGGGTGGAGCCCTCATGAATAGGATTAGTGCCCTTATAGAAGAGACCCCACAAACATCCCTAACCCCTTCTACCATGTGAGAACACAGAGAGAAACAGGCAGTCTGCAACCAGAAGAGGGCCTTCACCAGAACATGACCATGCTGGCACATTGATCTTAGACTTCTAGTCTCCAGAACTGTGAGAGATAAACTTCTGTTGTTTATAAATAATCTGTGGTATTTTGTTATAGCAGTCTGAATGCCCTAAGGCATTCACCATCATCTCTTTACTTCTGGGGAAGATGATTAAAAACTCATTGAAAAAACGCAAAGGTACAATGATGAAATGCCACTTCTAAACTTTATCCACGCTGCCTTCCTCTCTCAAAACACTGATGCCTCAGCTCTATAAGTTGCTCTTTTCTAAATTTCCCCTGTTTTTTTATCTAAAGTTTGTGTGCCCATATTCCAACTCACAATTAAGCGAGTATTATCAGAGTTAGATGACACTTTAGGGATTATTTCTTAGTCTTTGTCAGTGAGAATTTTATGTGATCAAGAATTATTTTCTTGGCAAAATCTCTCAACCCCTCTTCCATTTTCAATGTTTTCCCGATCACGCAAGTGTGCTCTTCCTGGGAGAAAATGACTTCACAGGAAAACCTTTTGAAAACAGAATAAGGACATCATCTAAGACAACGCTAACTCAGAGGACAAATAAAGGAGAGCAGCTTTGTTCTCTGTTGTCTACTTTTATCGAAGACCAGAAAGGTCCATGAGCCACTTCCCTTCACACCCTCTGGAAATGCCAAGGTAAATGGCAGATTCGAATAGCACTGATAGCATAGCAACCAAACACTGCAATCTCTGGCCTAGGTGGAGCAGCTGGGCTCAGGCTCTGTCCTAGGCACAGCTCTGCTTCCTTCTGGGTCGAATCTCCTTCATCCAGAAGATGAGGTGCTGGCACTGTAGGTTTTCTAAGGTACTGTAGCTCTCAGATTGAATAAACCTTTGTTTCCATGGGTTCTGCCAGCTCCAACTCTAAGCACTTTTTGAACACTGTTTAACTAGAAATGTTTTAAAAACATTATTAAAGCATGAAATACATACAGAAAAGTAAATGATTATAGAATATAGCTTGATGAATTTTCACATACTGAACACCCCCATGTAACCTGTGCCCAGATCATGAAACAAAATATTCTAGCAACCCAGAAAACCCCTAATGGTTCCTTCCATACCTCCTCAAAAGGTGCCAAGCTAAGGTATTTTGCAATAAAATGTGTATTGCTAGAGGGAAAAAAAAAAAAAGACATTTTATATTGATAAAAGAGTTGATTCATCAGAAGAATATGACAACCCTAATGTGAATATTTTATAAGTTTGAAAGCACAGGGAGTACTGAAACTCAGTCCTCTGGTCCTGCGAGCACTCTATTGGAGTTTTAGTTGCCCTGCCTGCTGCTGACTGTAGCTGCCGTTAGATACAATCCATTAAAATACAGGAATCAGATGCCGTGTTCTTTTTGTACTGGATTTCTCCCATTCAAAACCTGGTTCTGTTGCACTCCTGTGATTTCAGACTTTTCCCTTCAGGACTTAGGTTTGTTGTCTGTAGGAAAGACCTTATTTGGCTATACCAGAAGCAAAACATTCACTAATGTTTTATATATTTCAGTGTAGAGTTCTTACACATCTCTCATTACATTTATTTACTATTTATTTGATGTATTTAAACATTAGTGTAATGGAATATTTGTCCTTGTAATTTTAATCATACATGTCTAACCTACAGTCATACAATCGAGTTTTGTATACTGACCCTGTGACTAGTGACTTTCCAGAAAAACTTATCCTAATGGTTAATCGGTAGATTATTTTGTATGGCTGGATTATATCAAATCACAGGTTCTCTCATAGTCCAAAATGAAAGTCTCAGTGTTTAAACATACAGAATATTCACTTTTTGATCTTCTCAACATTATAATGTCCATTTTTCAGATTATAAAAACTAAAGAAATCAGAGGATAAAGAACTTGCTCAGGGTCACATGGCTAGTACATTGCAGAACAGAATTCAGACACAGTTTGACTCCATAAGCCATACTTTTTACCACTATGCCACACTTTAATTAAGATAAAACTCAGTAATAGTGGAGTACATTATTATTTTCTCTTTAAATTAAAGATCTATGAAATCTCTTCAAATCATCACATTTGTGTTTTCAGGAAGTCAAAGCAAGGAGGAAGAGGGATGGGGTGATATATGAGTAAGGAAGCACCAATGAAAGGGAATCTGAGAAGGATTATATTTTTTGACTGTGCTCAAGTACATGACTAGTAGTTAAACAAAATAAATAAGCTTTCAGTTTGGATTTTAAAGCTGTCATGTATTCCCCTTTTCCTCATGAGATAATTTCCAATATCCAATAAAAATAATGTAGATGTGTCATCATCAGTCCTCCTGGTCCCATTCCTGCAATGCTGATGTGTTCAGACCAAGCACAGACAGCCCTTGTGCGTGGCCACAGATGACTCACTGGATTTTAAGGAAATCTCAGAAGGTTGAAAATGATTTTACTTGTAATATTCTGTATGAATTTGCTTTATGCATGGAACGGTTTATGAAGACTGTACATGAAATGAAATAAGAGCTATTGTTATATTGGGTTTGGAGATACTTGAGGTTTTTTGCAGTTTAGTTTCCTAGATACTGAATAACACAAGCATCAAGGATATTTAGGGGCATGTTAGCATCTTGCAAAATAATTGAAAGGTTAAGCTGACTAGAAAACTGTTGATTATATCTCATTATCTACTCTCTCACATGTGTGTAAATGTAGAGTTGTCCACAAGTGTTCAGCAATGCAGATAGGAAGGATATGGCATTTTATACTTTAGTTTGGGGGAAGGGATCAGGACCTTTGTAATAAAGCAGAACTTTTATAGTTAGACTTCTGTCTCTACCACTAAGTAACTTCAGAACTTTGAACAAATTAAGTTACCCTCTCTCTGTCACTCAGTTTCCTGTTTGTAAATGGAGATTAGGGTCTAGCTCTTCATGTTGTACATAGTTTTTTTATAAATGTTACTCTACTCTCCTTTATGTGTACCTTATTTCACTGCTTTGAAAATCTTTTCTTTTATTGGTTATATTTTGGGTCTTAGATGTTATCTCCAAAAATAATCAGTTAATATGCTTATGTAGAAAATAAGAGATAACAAAAGTAATAAATAGTCTGCTACCATTTGATAAGACATGAATATGAATGTAGATCAAATCACAAAGGTTGAGCAACCAATAAGCTCTATCTTGTGCCCTCAGCTCCCAGTAGCGCCTCATGCATAGTCAATGGTCATATAGTGTTTCCTTGTTGTCTCATGCAAAGTGAGTAATGTACAGTATGATGCTGCGACCAAAGACCTCTAAACGCTTTTGCTGAAATAGCTTCCAATTAGTGGTTACACTTGTGTTTTATTTCCACTTCATTGCATGAGATTTGAGTTACTAATATTTTAAAAGTTTTCATTCTTTTTCTCAAGCAGAGTATTTAAGTATTTATTTATGAAGTATTTATTCAAATAAAGTGCCAGTATCAGAATTTTTTTTTTGGTTATAACCATATGGTTCCATTTATTATTTATTTATTTATTTATTTTTGCCAAGCAACTTTACAAACTCAATGCTGACTCACAATATGGAGAAACATACAGCCAAACCCCTGCCTGAAGTTAGCATTGCTATCACTATTATTCTTTTTATGACCATTATGCTTTTTACTTGAAAGGGTACCTCCCCATTCTTGCAGAGTGGCTTCATGGTGACAAGTTAATTCTAAAGTAGAAGGAATAATAGCATCAACTACTTTTAACATTACCGTTAAGTGAAACTGTACCAGGCAGTGAGCTATTCTCTTTACCTATATGATTTTTTATATTTTAATTTTTCTAAAAAGTTGACGAGGTAGATATTACTCCCCCATTTCACAGATGAGGAAACTGAGACTCACAGAGGTTGAATGTTGCCAGGTTCAGTGACATTGCTAAGCTTAATTTTAATTTATACTTGTCTGACTTCACCATGGTCTACTGCATCTCTCACTGCATTCTGGTGGTTGAACTTGATACATCTTGAATCCTTAACAGAAGTACCACAAAGCAGGAGATTTACGAGTAAAAGTGTGAATTATAAGCCAGTACCATCCACTTTTTGGCAAAATAGTTCCTATATTGATGTAATGAGGGCAATCCCTCATAGTAACTATCCCTTCCACTGCTTTCTCTTAACTTACCCCTTCCCCAAATCACATTCATTATTTTTATCTGATTATGAATGCTATATATGAGCCATGTGAAAAGTTGAAAATTATATATACAAAAAATATTTCACCAGAGATCACCATTGCTTCCTTTAGTATATTTGTTTCAATCTTTTTACTCATAATATAAGAAAATATATTTAATTTGGCATGAAATATATAAAGACACATATATGCATATTTGCAATTAAATAATATATACCATTTGTGTCCTGCATCTCCCATTAAATATTTCTTGGAAATGATTTACCACTTAAGTTTTTTAGAAAATTATTATGATGTTTGGGTTATATTATATCCATCATAAAAGTATATGAACATTTAATTAACCTTTTCAATTTAATTGGAGCATATATTTGTTTTAGAAAACTCTGATACTGTTACAAATTTAGGTTCTTTCCATTTTTTTCTATATTATGTTAAAATGCCTTCAGTGAAAACCTTTGTTTAAAAATGCTTGAGTGCCTGTTTGTTTATTATCTTAAGACAAAAGGAGATTTTTAGCTACATGATGATAAAAATGCTTGGTTCAATATGTCACTTAAAATTTTAAAAAATCAACTACTAAATGAATAGAAATAGGACATTTATCTTTCAAATCTTAAACGGACTAAATTTAATGAAGAAAACTTCATCACAAGGGACCATACATGATGGTGTTGAACATCTTAAGGATAGGAGTAAGAGGAAGAGGCTGACGAATATTTTCAAGAAGGACTTTGCAAAATTCTGTTGCTGTATACCGGAAGGACAGTGGGTGGTAATGAATTGAAGAAGGGGCCCTCCGAACTCCACTTGGGCTCTCATGTCAGTTTGGCATCCTAAGGACTCTAAATTGGGAGCATCCAGAGGTAACATCCTTGTTACACGTATTATTTTTTTTTTTTCAAGTTAGGCAGTAGTAAATTTGGTTTTACCCAGTTGGCTTTTGAGCAGGAATTTGGAATTGAGGAATTTGAATAGAAGAGAAGTAGACATGGCATGGACTTATATATACTACCAAATGTAAAACAGATAGCTAGTGGGAAGCAGCTGCATAGCACAGGGAGATCAGCTAGGTGCTCTGTGACCACCTAGAGGGGTGGGATAGGGAGGGTGGCAGGGAGACGCAAGAGGGAGGGTATATGGGGATATATGTATACGTATAGCTGATTCATGTTATAAAGCAGAAACTAACACACCATTGTAAAGCAATTATATTCCAATAAAGATGTTAAAGAAATTGATTAATTAATTAAAAAAAAAAAGAGAAGTAGAAAAAAGGGAGGGAGTAGAAGCTGCAGCTGGTTCTAACTGGTTTTTAGGTTCATGTGAGATATACCTAAATGACACTTTCAGGATGTTGAATTCCTGCTGCTAGATGAACTGGAGTGATCCAGGCAGTAAACATCTGGACTCCAATAGCGGGACTGGAAGTTAGTAATAACTTCCCACTATGTGCGTTTTGGGTAATCTAAAATCCCTAAGATTCCACTGATGTTCTACCGTGAAATGACTCTGATCCACCCAATATTGGTACCAAATATTGGGATACTGTGGCTTAGTCAAGTTGACACATAAATTAACCATCATACCACTGATACACGTGTGATTCCCTAACACTAAAAGTGCTTTCACACAGCTGAATTTTTCCTATCACTAATCTCAAGTTGGGAATGCCTTTTTTCTAATCTTTTGAATCACATAAGTCTATGGTTATGTGATTGAAAAGGTTTAATCCTGCTGCCACGTCCTTCGTGAAACCTTTTCTGGTCTTCCCACTCCTGGGTCATCAAACATGCCTCCATGCTCCCGTGTTTATACTTGACCTTTAGCAATTCTCAGTCCACGTCGTGGATTCTAATCACTGATATATTAATACGTGAGGTCCCCCCAGTAGGGTTTATCCTGCTGGAGTGGAGGGCATTTTGTTCTGTTTATATTAGTGAACAAGTGTAACTGTTGTATAGAGTCAGAAGTCAATAAATGCAAGGTAGAGGCACAAGTCCAATACGAATTTGATTATTGAGAAAAGTTATTTCTTATCATGTGGAGCTGTATGCAAAGGTCATGAGGTTGTGTAATGCTCCTTGCCTGGATACTGGAGTGAAACCCTTTCTACTGAACTGATAAACCTCAACTCTGAGATTACTCAGAGCCTGGTGGATTCAGTTTCTGAAGGCTTTATGCTGGTGGTGAGCAGAGGGAAATGGATATTAGAACATGTCAGCCTCCTCTGTATGTGAGCTGGTGACTGCCCGCCACTCTCTGTGGGTGATGTATGTCCAGATATTTTACCACAAGTGCAGACATCAAAGTGAGGAGTATTCATAGGTCTTACCTCTGTCTTTCTCAGTAATAGTCATGTATTGTCTCTAGGGCTGAGGTGAGTATTGGGAGAAAATAAAACAAAATAAAACTTACCAAACAACCCAATCTTCCTTTGTTGGTCATGTTTTGTTTGCTTCTTCTCTTTTCTCAAATAAATAATAAGCTCTTATAATTTTTGTCTCAGGAAAAGCCCCAGGGCATAATCTTCATTATGTTTGCATATCTCACAGAATCACGTGTATTTACCACTCTGGACCTGCTTCTTTTCATTAACCTGTAAAAATTATTGAGTACAAAAGTTTAGTGAGGCAAAAGAGAAAGAAAACAGTGAGGAACGGAAGTACACAAGGCATTTTGGATTGTTTTTTCTGACTGAAATTTATCTTCATGTGGGAATGAAAGCCTCTCTGTAAGCTTGGATTACAAATCAATAGTGTATGAATGACTCTCAAACTTTTATCATGAGGTGGAGGGAAGGGAAGGACTCCAACTAATGATTATACAATCCATTGAATGCTTATGATAAAGAATAGTGTATCTCTCCCACCCATTTTTAAATAAACAAATGTCTTTTAAAAACGAAAATACAAAAACAACATGCTTACTGTATGGTTAACATCAGCAAGTGTTACACTTATTTAACTATTTACTCTTGGAATCTTCTTATGAAACTTGAACAATTTCTGGCACTTCTGGAGGGATTGTCTAGCTTCTAAAGAAACGTGGAAGGAGAGACAGGTCATCCAGATGTGGTCCAGTCTTCACCAAGTATTATTTCTGCCTTTTAGTGCAGATTTTCCTACTAACTCCCTGGAATGATCTGGAACTTCAAGATAATTTCAAGATAGAGCTTGGGACTTAGTAAAGACTGAATAAAAAGTTGCTCAAATGAGTTGCCTTTATCAGACTTTGGTTCTTACCTTCATTTCAAAAAGATTTTGAAAGACTGGGGTGAAGGGGAGTAGGAAAGTTCGCTGGGATTTCTAAATACCATGTTTTCAACCACTCATCATTTCAAAAGACAATTGCACAGTTGGAACTGTGGAACCCTGCCAAGCCCTTTACCTCTCAGTCAGCAAAGCCATCACAGCCATTCGTTGTTAAAGCAAAATGCCTCCAGAAACCTGAGAACATTTTGCCTTTCACGTGCCTCCCCTCCATGTTTCCTCCCTCTTTACTATAAATTAAATATGCCTAATATTTGTGGCATTAAAATAAAACAAAACTATTCAGCCCATCTAAGTCCAATTAATCAATCTGTTCTCAAGGTTTATTAAGCTCCTTTCTTTATACCTCCTATTTGTAGGATGAGTGATATCAAGTAACCCAACAGAATGCAAACCTTAACATAAAATCATTGATGTAGGCAAATTAACTTACATAGTTTGTGGGCAGTGTGGTAGGATTGCTCTCTGTTTTTAACCAGTTTGTCCTTTGAGATAGATTAATAAATTTATTTGTACTTTGTCATTGAAATGTCAACTTCTGAGGTGCATATGGTATCACATGGATGCAAAAGCATAACAGCTGAGGGCTCAGATGGGGTCTGAGATGAATTAAGAATAGCCGCTTCAGGAAATGTGCTCCAATTCCAGGCTCAAACCAGGGACCTGACAACAAAGCAGGTCAGAACAAAATTTCTTTCATCACCTCCTCCCCCTCAAGCCGTCACTAGCTCTTTAAAAAGGTTGACTCGTTTAGATTTCTCTGTATGCTCCATATGACCCCAAAGACCACTAATTCCATTCTGAATCCACTTATCTGTGTCTTTGAGAATCTTAGAGGTTGTTGCTGTTTGCAGAGTAAATCTCCTAGGTGCATGTTGGTTATCCGAAGGGTCAAATTCCCTTGGAGTACATAGTGTTTTCTACCTCAAATTATTCTGCAGATGGATGAACTCTATGCTATAGATCTTAAGCTTAAGAAAAAAAAAAAGGATGTGGAGAGTGAAGTTATTTCTGCTATTCCTGTTGAGATAATGGCAAAGAGAGGCACCAGGCAAGTGACCAACACATTGATTGATCATTTTCAGACTAATGTTTTAAAAGCAAGCTGGAACATCTGTTGCTTAGTCAAAGTTTCTCCATTTTCTGACTACCAGTCTTATGAAGATATCAAAAATGACATCTGTCAGCATCTATCCTTAGCATGTAAACTACATGCTAAACAAAAGATCCGTTTATCTTGTTTGCTGCCTTATCTCCAGTGCTCAAAACATGAAAAGAGCTCAAAATATACTTATTAAATACATGAATAAATGAATGAATAATATGTGATTGTAGCTGCTGTCCTAATTTGGGCGCTAAGCTGTCAGCTGCTGAGATTAAGACACATCTGTGTAGGACTAAAGAATTGGTGGGTCAGCTCCAAAAAAAAAACCTTTTAGGACTGAGGAATTGGGTAGGCACATTTCTAAAAATTTCCTCCTGAGATTTCTATCCTCTGGTTATTCAGTTAAACATGAATCTAGTCCTGTTGAAGGAATTTTCCTGTTGGAATTAGGGTTACCACATAAGAGTTCTTAAAATAAGGAGAATAGCTGGGATTATCCAGGTGCACCCAATCTAATCACAAGAGCCATCAAAAGCAGGGAATATTCTCCAACTGGTTACAGAAGAGAACATCAGAGGAGGTAAAAAGAGGAGAGATGAGGCCAAAGGAGATGCAGAGAGATTTGAAGAATAGGAAGAACTCACTGCTGGCTTGGAATTTGGAAGAAGGGGGCCAAAGCTGGGCCATGTGAGCTGCCTCTAGAAGGTGAGAATGACATTGCAAATCTATCACAGCATTCAGCACCTCTATTGCAGCAACCAGAGTGCCAGCAAACTCATCCCTTGTTTGGAGTTTCACAACAGCTTCTTCTCCAGTTTCTCTAGCTGCATTCTTTCCCCAATACAACCACTGCCAGCAGTTCCAATCAGTCATCTGCTGCATAGCAGCCAGACATCTTTCTAAAGCATAAATTAGATCCTGTCATTCCCCTGCTTGAAATAATTCCCTGCAACCAGAAGAACATCTAAGCTCCATTCTGTGGTCTACAAAGTCTTGATCTTGCCTCAACTTTCTTCTCCACCTTTGTCTGCTTTACTCTCTCCAATTTCACTACATCCCAGTGGTATTGGCTTTTTGATGTCCATTGAACGACTCACTCTTGTTCCTCTTTCAGGGCCTTGATATTTACTTATTCTGCTTGGAACTTTCACATTTGTCTTCTCAGGTCTCAAGTCAAACGTCACGTCCTCAGACAGTACACCCTTGATATTCTACCTAAAGTACCTCCCAAATACATTGGCTTATTTAATTTTTATAACACATTTTACTTTTAAATATGTTCATTCTTTCATCTTTTCATCTACTTATTGATGGCCTATGTCCCTTTAAAGAGCAAACACAAGTGAAAAATAAGGAACTTAATTTACCCTGCTGAAAATAAGGGAAGAGACTCCTTCCTGCTTCTTAATGCATTTACTTTAGAAAACTTGTAGTTGCAAGCTCTTTCCCTGTTTCTTTGAAATGTATGTAAATCTTTTTATAAAGCTAAATTGATCTTCTGTTAATTTTAAAAGTCAGGAATGTTTCCTTAAGGACCTGGGAACGATCTCTTTGAAATGTAATCATCAAGGAATATAATGCCCCAATCCATAGTTTCCTGGGGTGCTAAGACCTTAACTTCAGTGGGTGCTGACCCCAGGTTGCAAACTGCTTCAGGTCATAGTGATGTGAGAAAATTATTTTTTAAAAGACTTTTGCAAAACAGGTGGCTACTTTAATTACCAGTAAATTTAGGATAGACTAGCTATGACGAATGATGCTGTCACATCCTTTTAATTAAGGACTAGTTTGTTTCTCTTGAAAACATGTATGCAGTAGGTTGTATCTGCTTAACTGCATAGGAGGATGAGATTTCTTTCTGCCTTTGCAATCTCTTTTTTGTAGATTGACTGTGCCACACATCACATTTTGTTTTAACGATTATTCAATAACAAAAATGTTTTCTACTTTTGTGAAGAGATTTTTCTGGGGTGATAAGGAGAGGTTGTCTTTCATTATACTTTCCCCAGCACCTTACACTGAAATGTAAGACTCACAGGAGAAAGACATTTGCTATCATCTTTGATATATACATCGGTGCTGGGCATTTTGTAGGTGCTCTGTAAATATTCGTGAACCAGCTGATCGACAAAAATGGTGATGCTTTAAGCAGAGGCAGGTTGCTGGATGGCTGGGAAGCTCCTGGAGGCCACAGTAGTACTCCACAGATGAGAATCAAGCTGCAAACATGGATGAGGGTTAGGGGAACAAGGTATGTGAAGTGGTAGTGAAGCACAGAGCATAGTGATCTTCTTTCAGAGAATATATGAGAGACTTCCGGGATAGCTCTGACATTGCTGTGGAAGGTCTCTGAAGATGCATTAGCATCTGCAAGAGCCTGCAGATGGTCAGTTACAAAGTTGATATTATTTCTGACAAAGTTAGATAGGAAAGTGCCTTTAGATCAAATGATTCCTACCCAAGTGAAAGCAAGTTCAATCGGCTTCCCTATCAGTGACTATAATGTTATGGAAAATACAAAAGTAAGCAAAACCAGAAGCAGTAGAAAGAATTGTAAGGTTTTATTCAGCAGGGAGTTGTGAAACAGAAAATAAGGGCCACGAAAATGTCAGGATGATTGCATTTGGTATACTCTTTGAAAGTTTAATTAATATGGAATTAGGTAAACTAGGAAAACAGATCATTCATTTTTTCTTTGTTACATGCTATACACACATGTGTTTATAATATTACTTATAGGCAAAAACAAAATTAAATATCTGAGATTAAAAATACACAATAAGACGGACAGTGAGCAAGCAACCTTCAGCTGTAGACTTAACTCAGTACTGAGACATTCAAACTGCATTAAGATTAGCAATACACTTGAGCTTCAAAACACCTCTGGCACTAGACTTCTGCAGCGTAAAGGAAATCCTTACAGAACTTTCCATGTCCACTCTACCAAGTTGGGGATGGAGTCTGAGTTCAGAGAGGAGGGTGAAAGTGGGAAGAACAGGTGGTCTAATCATTATTTAAATGTTCATGGAAGATAAATGGCCTATTATCCAAGAGTGTGCTGTAATCAATTTTAGACATGCTGACTCCATAAAGTTCAGTGTTTGCTTTTATTAGTAGAAAAAAACAATGTATTTCTCTTTTGCTGAAATATCCTTTCACCATTTTTCCATTAATACTTTCAATAGCCCTCCAAGCATTTCCCCAGGATTTTTGGAAAGGTTTTGCAAGAGTTAAGTTGCCTTTGGGTATGAATTCAGCCAACTCTGCATGCCTCTACATAGGTACTTATTCAATGCAAGCTTATCAGCAGAAAACAGGGAATGCTAGGACATTTTCAGCATAGGGTAGATTTTGAAGAGATGAGTCAGGAGAATACCAGGAAGGTTCTGGAGTTACAGGATTGAAAAGATTCTAATTATTTCTCTCCACACACACAAAAATGGGAATATTAAAGAAAGCAGTGAATTATTGGGAGGTCAAAGAAGGTGCATGTACTGTTTCTAGAGGACAGTCAGTTGGACCTTAGTCAAAATTTGCGGCGATGTTCAAGACAATAGTCTTGAGAGTCACAAAGATCTGGTTCTAATTCAGGCTTTACCACTTGCTAAATAAGTGACTTTGAGAAAGTTACTTAATTTTCCTGAACCTTAATTTGTCATCCATAAACTGGAGGTAATATCAGTAATACCTAAATCCCATAAAATTTATGAGGATTCAATGTGCTTATATATTAAGGCATTTAGCAAATCATCTGACAGATAGTAAGTATCCAGAAATAATTACTATTAGCAATGGTAATATTAATAGCTATGAATTTCACAAGCCACAAACTCAGATGTGAAAAAAGAAAAAATAATAACTTTTTTATACTTGAATTTAACTTTTCTCTTGAATTCCTATTGTACAGGATGACAGAAAGATTCGTCTGGTCATTTCCAGATAAATTCAGACATTTCTGAGTTTTCTTATTCATTTCCAGTTTAAAGTCAACATATGATTTTCTACTCTTTTTTTCTCCCTGAAGTGGAGGTTGTGTGTGTTAGGATGTAGAGACAAGGCATTTGCCTATGCTCTCATTTAATTATACTCACATTTGATTCAAAATTTATTTTTGTATATAATAATAAGTTAAGAGTTACATTTCCTCAGAATTTTCAAACTACCCTTCCATTGTTTTCAAGCAATCAGTGTTTTCTAATGGGAAGTATGAACCTAGCCTGACTCTTATTCTTTTGAAGGTGATAGCACTTTTTTTCCTTGGGAAACTTTAAAAAATTTTATTTTTATCCATGAAGCTGTGAATATTTATCTCATGTCTAGGTGTGGGTATCTGTTATTCATCTTACTTAGCATTCCTTTCAGTTAGACCATTTGAGTTTTCTTTCAGCCCTGAAAATTTTTCTTGCATTATTTCTTTGATAATTTCTTACCATTCATTTTCTCTATGGGTGAACAAAATTGCATACATAAATCTTGGTCTAAATGTCTAGTTAATTTCTTAGGATAAATTCTCAGAAGTAAAACTAATGGGTTAAAATTTATGCCTATTTTATAGCATTTCATAAATATTACCACACTTTTCTCTTGAATGGCTGCACCAGTTCATATTTCCAACTTAATAATAAGTATGAGGATATTTAGGTAGTCAATGGGTCTTCAAACACAGATGGTATTTTAAGGATGTATTTTACAGGACATACAAAAACTTTAAAAATCAAATCACTCCTTTTCTTTAGTTCAATCTCACATTAAAATAATTGTATACAATTATTTTATACAGTATTATTCAGAATATTTTTACTTCATGTCAAATTCTGTAAAAATAAGATGAAAGTCATGCTGAATATGCTTCATTTTAGATGTTGAATATGCTTTGAATTAGATTTTAGATGAATTAGACATAATCTTGTAGTCTTAGCAAGATCTGGCTACAACTAAGTTTAGTATTTTGAATATGTCACTCAAGACCAAATAAATCAGTAAAACCAATAGCTAGTCCTTCCTTACCAAAATCTGATAAGTGATAAATAAGCTAAAGAAAATAAAAAGTTTTAGTTTTACTTATAACGACCTGAGGGAGAAGGGCCAGTTGGATCTTGCTTCCCATCATCCGAAGCGTTACTTTCCGTCCTTTTGTTCACCCTTTACTCAGTAACTAAGATTTTTTTTTAAGTGACTGATGTTGAGTGTTTATTTCATTGAAAGTCTTAATTTTTTTCTAGATAGGACCATTTGGTAAATACGTATAACATTATGGTAAATAACATTTCTAGAGACATAACAAGTCCTCATTGTTTATCTACTTATCCTTACAAAGTCACTGACAAAGAAGAATATTGTGAGACTTTTTAAAAGTATAAAAATGCTTGTAATCTGTAAGAGATTATGCACTGGGTAGCTTTGATCTCCTAGCTAAATACTCAAATTGTGTCCGTCTGCTGACCTTTACAGTCTTGTATCGATACCAACAGGCTCTCTAACTTCTTAATAGGTTCAGCTGTTCATAGACAGTGGCAGGTGTTTGTAGGATGGGAGAAGAGAAAGACTGGGGTACACTTTCCCAGGCTGTCCTCCCCCTGTTGCGAGTTGGCTGTGTTACTCCACAAAAGGACATAGCTTCCATCAGGGGACCCTCTCCGTCACTATAACTGGTACCTGCTTCCCCCTCCTGCCCTTTTGGGTCTAGGTGTGATAATTGTTCACATCTGATTTGTCATTCCTTGCTTTACCATTGCTTTTTGGTTTTCTTAAGCTTACGTTAATTTTTGTAAACAGTTTCTTTCTTAAGCTCTCCTCAATTACCCTGGTAAATGTGCCATTAGCCTCGTGCTGGGATCCTGACTGATGTACTCTATCACGGTTTTCTGTTCAATAGATGCATTTTTCTTATTTACTTATAGTGCAAAATCTTGAAATAAAAATCAGTTTTTGCTGTACAATGATGTTTTGAAACCCATTCAATAAGTTATTTTTCTATCCTACAGAAATAAAAGAAAGACATTCATGTAAAGTAGATTCACCTAGTAGGAGGTTCTCCTGCAGAGGCTCCAAAAACAGGTAAATGAATAAGTTTGATGCTTCCCGGTAGAACTTCCCAATACACTGATTACTGTGTATACAGAATTAGTTAGTATATCTGCCAAGAATGCAGAATCCATTTACATGGAATAGGAAGTATGTTTTTTTTGTTTTGTTTTGTTTTTTTGAGGTACGCGGGCCTCTCACTGTTGTGGCCTCTCCCGCTTCGGGGCACAGGCTCCGAACGCACAGGCTCAGCGGCCATGGCTCACGGGCCCAGCCGCTCCGCGGCATGTGGAATCTTCCCAGACCGGGGCACGAACCTGTGTCCCCTGCATCGGCAGGCGGACTCTCAACCACTGCGCCACCAGGGAAGCCCAGGAAGTATGTCTTGAAACTAATGGATAGTGGTTGATTTTGATTGCTTCAATTTCAATCAAGAACCAACAGGCTATCTTGGAATAGAAATGGCATTAGCAGAAATGTCTATACCTAGGAAAAATAACATTTTTCTTTTGATTATTATTATATTTGGTTTAGTTATTAAAGTTACTTTAGTTCAAGTTTCATCTGCTTTAATGACATATATATTCTCCATGGATTGTTTTCTGCATTATCTTTTTATATTCCCTCAACAGTTTAATAAGAAAACATGCAAATATATAGAAAAATTTAAAGAATTTGTGGTGAATACCTCTAAAGACACTACCTAAATTCTATTAATATTTTACTATACTTGTTTCATTACAAGTCTATCATCTTTCTATGCATGTATCCATTCATCCATTCATTTATCCATCCTTCCTTCCTAATGATTTTGTTTTCTTCAAGGACTCTCTTTAACTATTCTGCATTTTTTACATTCACTAGATATTTTCTAGCTACAGAAATTTATTATACTTGCAGATGATTAAGATTCTTTAACAAAAGGCACCATAAAGTGAAATGATGCAAGGTAAATCTGGTTTTCTCATAAAAGTGTTTCCATAGGAAGTTATATCCCAAGGAATTAATGACTCACTTTATATAAAGGGATACAGGTATACAAAATAATCACAAAATGTTATACTTGTTCTGCATTCAACGTAATTCTAATAAGCAGAGCAACAATATTATGAATTCCACAGCATTCAGCATTCAAATGGACGGTGAAGAGGGATGAGCATAAAGTGTCCCTCAGTGCCCTTGACAATGACTTTTTATTTAAGGATAAACATACAGGAAAATAATTATAGAGCTTTAAAAATGTCTGCTTGTTATTCTCAGTAAGACAGATGACCACTTCAGAAAGCAATTTGGTAAAATCTAATAAAAACATATATACACATGCCCTGCAATCCAGCAATTCCATTACTAGGAATTTACTTATGCATGGGGTGGGGACGCTGCTTAGGACCTGCGTGGAAGGGGAGAGGCACCATGTGGAAAGGAGGGCCTCCAGAGCGTGGAGTTCTGGAGTTTGGAGGTTGGGCCCTGAGTGTGGGTGTGTGGGTGGGGTTTAGGCCCAACGTGTTGGAGGGGGTCTCACAGGGGGTCTCCGAATGTAGAGGTAGGGCCCTGGGTGGGGGTGTAGGGGTGGGGCTTGGGTTCTGCACCCCAGGAGGGAGGCTCCGAGGGCAGAGGATTAGCCCCAGGAGCCCAAAAGGCTCCCCATTGCCTAAGTGCACAGGGAAAGCAATGGCCACGTTCCCTTCCATTCCTTCGTGCCCGTCCCACACCGTCTCCCCCAGGGTCTCTCCCGTGGCCACTGGACCCCTAACCATGGGTGGGTCCCACTGGGTGTAGGAACTCCTCCCCTCCCCCAGCCACCCCTCAGGGATGCCGGTCCTGGAGGTTCGGCATTTACTTTTGCTCCCCCTTCCATCCCTCCCACTCCCTCAGGACCTGCACCGCTGGAGGGGGCCTCGGTAGGCAGGGGATCAGGCCTGGGATCTCAGCAGGTTCCTGGGGGCCCCAGTGGGCAGGGGAAACCTGGCCATGCTCCCTTTTGATTCTCTGCCCTCCCAATGGTTCCCCAATTTCCCCCTTTGGGCATGGGATCCCTTCCCCTCCCCCAGCCGCCCTCAGGGGCACCAGTGCCGTCCCACCTCCACTTGTCCTCCCCCTTCACTCCCCCATGCCCCACGTCCTACCCGGTCGCTGGGGGTTCCTCCCGTCACCTTAGGTGCTTGTGGTCCCCCACGGGTGCCTGGTAGGTGCCCTAGTTGTGAGGAGATGCGAATTCCACGTCCTCCTAGTCTGCCATCTTGACTCCACCCCCTCCACTTTTCATCTCACTTAATCCTCATCCAGTAATGAGAGGGACTCATTAGCCTGTCATGTACTGATAAGAAAAATAGACTCAGAAAAATTAACAAATTTTCACAAGACCACAAAGATAATAAGAGGCAGAGAAGAATTTCAACCTAGTTGTGTCTATTTCTGAATTCTTTGGTCTTGTCCCTTCTCCATGTGTGTAAACAAATAATGTCATTAGTCATGATCACCATTAATATTTTTTCATCACTAACAATGTACCAGGTTTTATAATAAGTGGTGTATAGGCACTGTCTCTAACAAACCTCACATAGAAACTATCATTGTTCTTGTTTTATAAAATGAGAGGATGTCCAGGGCAATAAGACTGGTTTCTCAAATCCCTGCAGACGAAGAGGGAAAGAATGGGAACCTGCATTTCTATTGTGATGACCAATGTGACACTTCATGGAAAACAGAAGCAGGATTAGAGTCAGCTGCTTGCTTTAAGCATTATGGCTTATTTTTCCACAGCATTAATTTTACACTTATATTTTTGCTGAGTATAATATGTTTTAAAATGTTATCATTTTGTACCATTTATTTCTCAAATCATTTGAATTATAATAAAAAGTACTTGATGTCCTGCTATTATGAAAATAGCCCCATGAAAGAAAAAGCTACAGATGCATTTACAGCACAAGTGACCTTATCGTTTTCATCATTACTATGCTTTTAAAATCATCTCTTTTATAATTTCAGGTTCTCTTTTCCCTTTGAAGTCATAAGTGGCTGAAATAATCTATATGAAGCACTATGCACAATGTTCCTTTAGGATGGTGATTTAATTTGTACATGAGAATGGAAATTGTATATGTGAAAAAGATTAACTTTTTGGAGACATTTAATTTCCTTTCATTCAACTGTTTAATTCATTAGAATAATAATGTATAAAGAGAAATATTTCAGAAAGTTGGATAAATGAATATTTAAATGTCACCGTTCATAAAAATGTTTTACCATCCTATCCCTTACCAAGTTCCTTTGCAGAAAATAGGCAAAATTAATAGAAACCATCTTCTCTTTCCTTTTATCCTTGAGTTCAAGAATCTAGCATATGTCTTTCTCATTACTATTTCCAGAAACGTAATGTAATTTTCCATTCTGTAGAAAGCAATCTTTTATCTCAGAGAAACGTTCTTTAGTCACTAGTATAGTTATTGTATATTTCCCATCAGTTTCCTTTCCTTCTTCTGAAATGTTGTTATTTGGGTACTAAATTTCTGAAATCTGTTCTCCAGATCTCACATCTGTTCAAATTTTCTCTCTTTTCATATTTTTGGTTTGTACTTTGAGATAATATTCTTGCACTCACTCTTCCAGGCTGCTAATCCTGGTCTTAACAACAATCATCCCATACTTCACCTCATCTACTGAATTTTGTACTTCAAACATTTAGTTTTTATTTTAGAAAGTCTTGCTTTGTACCTAACTGGAATAGTCATAGCTGTTCCTTACCATGTTATTATTATATACTGGTGTTGTCTGAGTCCTCATCTGTCCCCTCCAGAGGTTCTCCTCTATTTCAGTTTCCTTTGCTGGATGTTTGGGTCCCTCAGAGTGGGATTATTTTTCCTTGTCATCTCTTTAGGAATCAGCTTTGGTTGTTGAAGCACCCTAAGTGGAGGAACTCTCAGAAGGAAGTCTAATCACCATCTACTTTTGTCGGCTAAAGGTATGCCAATAGGCAGACAGCAGGAAAAATCCTACCACTGACCTAATAGTCTCATACGCTCCTAGCCTCAGAGGTATCAGTCCACCTTTTCACCTCTGCTTTCTCTTTTGAAGGCTAAGGAGACCAGCCCATCCAGACACTTGTGGGTCCATGGGTGCACGCACACACACATGTACACACGGGTTCAGCATTGCCCCCTCTAAATTCCCAGGGGTCCACAGATTTCTGTAAGCCAGGTTCTTTCCAATATCCTCCATAATCTTTTCTTAAAAGATCTCTTACCGTGGTCTCACCAGGCCCATGGAAGGAAAGCCCTTCACAGGTCTCTTCCTAAGGATTCCTCAATCCCCAGAGCTAAAGACTCTCTTATACCCAGCAATCTACTATCTCCTACAGCCATTTGGACAAGTGAGACAGAAGTATTCTTGTGAAAAGAAAGAATACTGAGTTCTCAGGATATTTCCAGAATCCCTGTATTTTATCTAAGTTCTTTCCTTACCATTTGCACTAAAATTTGTCAGTAGAATGGATGAAAATGATACCTAATTCTTGCTAGCAAATTTTTCAATACTGGAGTAATCATCAGTTCAATACATATAATTTTATCCTGTGTTCGTTCTATAAATGACCTTCCCCTTCCTATAGTCTATTTTTTCTTCTGTCTATGAAGCCAAAGAAAAATGCAATAGAATATATAATTAAACCCTAAGTGGTCTCAGTGATGTAGGAAATTATCTTAAGATTTCTCAGTCTTCCTTGGAAGAAGCAGACGAAGCTCTAACCTTGGTTGAGACCATGTGTAGCTTCTAAGTTCTTCCTAGAAATAAGAAAAAGTCAGAGAGTGCTATTACCTCTCATGGGTAAGTGTCAACAGTAACACTTTTTTAAAAGTACTTTCAGGGGGCTTCCCTGGTGGCACAGTGGTTGAGAGTCCGCCTGCCGATGCAGGGGACATGGGTTCGTGCCCCGGTCCGGGAGGATCCCACATGCCGCGGGGCGGCTGGGCCCGTGAGCCATGGCCGCTGAGCCTGCGCGTCCGGAGCCTGTGCTCCGCAACGGGAGAGGCCACAACAGTGAGAGACCCGCGTACCGCAAAAAAAAAAAAAAAAAAAAGTAACAGGATACTACCGAACTGAGTTGAGTTCTGAACTGAGATGTATCAGAGATTAACACTCCTTTGAAAAGTGTATACCTGGCTTCTAAGCAAAGAATAGATTGAAGGGGGAAAATGTGTATGAGAGATGCCAGTTGGAGGCTACTGCAGTAGATGAAGTGAAAATGGTGGTGATGCAGACCAAGGTAGTAATGGTGAATATGGATAAGAATAGATCTCTTTTTTTTTTTTTTTTGCGGTACGTGGGCCTCTCACTGTTGTGGCCTCTCCCGTTGCGGAGCACAGGCTCCGGACGCGCAGGCTCAGCGGCCATGGCTCACGGGCCCAGCCGCTCTGCAGCATGTGGGATCTTCCCGGACCGGGGCACGAACCCGTGTGCCCCTGCATCGGCAGGCGGACTCTCAACCACTGCGCCACCAGTGAAGCCCTGTTTAAATATTTTTTAAAACACCTTTCAGTTTTGTCTTAAAATGCATTCAATCTTTGAACTCCATGTCTTGAGTATTTGAAATTTTATACAATATTAAATAATGAAATAATTGTTCACTATTTAAAAATACTATTCTTGGTCTGCTCCCCTTTAGGATCGTCCAGTGCTACAAACAAAACTTCATTTCCCATTGGTGTTCACAGACAGGGCGTTATGTCCACGAGACATCAATGGTACTTTAAAATTTGAATGTTAATTCTTTTTCCACGTAATTGCTGTTTGCTTTTGACATTGGCTTGTGACGGTGAAGGCCTTTTCTTTTCCTTTGTTTATTAAGTCCTTTCCCATCTCTATCCAATGGTTTATGTTACATTTCGGCTGAAAAATATATTGCACGCCCTTTACCAATTTATAATACTGTACTCCAGTGACAGATGTGCAGCTCAGTGGGAACATTATAAACATCACATGCCAGGATGAATAATTTCCTTTTTTCCCCTAATATTCAGCATCTTTTATAAGATAGAGTCAAGAAAACAAAAACCCAAATCAGGAAATTTGCATCTCTTTTAATAAAAGAAATTTGCACCTCTTGTATCTTCTTTGGCATCAGAAGATAGAAAAAATTGTTTCCTGTGTGCCCAACCTGCTACCTATGTCTTTTATGAGGCAATTTTCAATGTGAAATTGAGATGGGAAAGCAGTCAGAAACATAAGCCTCCTGTTCGTGTTTTCTATGCCTCTGGTGTTAGATTGGTTTTTGAATAGTTTTTATAGCCAATTTAGCAGTTTCTTATCTAGATGGCGTTCTTTAATTTTCAGTTTGTTTTATGATTAAGCTATCCTCAGGGTCCCTAGTGTTCTTCTGCAAGAAAATAGCCTGCTTGTTCTAGGAGAGTGGTGCTAATGGACAGTTGTAGGAAATATAAGCAAAGAAAAGTGGATAGAAGAAATTAAATTAGGTGTAAACTGGGGCTTTTTCATATTTTTAGCACATATGACTTTCTTGTGTACTTTTCTTTCTGCAAATACAGCATCAACTGATCTCTAGAGTGGTTATTTTCCCAACTGCAAATCAATTTCATTTGAAATAACAAAAATATACATTACTACATAACACACTAGGCAGGAAAGAAAAAAATAAAAAGACCAGCATGTACTGAAACAGCTAGTCACAGTACAAGCCACGTGAGAACCTGTGGAAACTATAAACGGGGATCTTTAGAAATGTTGTCACATAATCTCTAATCATTTCTATTTGCCTCAAAGAATTGAGGACTTTTGAGAATCACTTAGATCAAGCACAACGTCTGCCCGGCTTCAGCAAGACACACCAGGCTAGAGCATTAGAAATCACACACAATATTAGAAATCACACACATAATTAGAAATCGCACACTTAATTAGAAATCACACATAATAGTGAATTATTGCCATGTAGCTGGTGGGGCTTCTGTGTGTGTGTGTGTGTTTGTGTGTTTGCTTTATTGTTCCACAAAATATCTAAATACTCTTTTCATTTAATTGGAATGTAATATATACCAATTCAGCTGCTATCACTCAGGTAGGGCAGCAAATTCATATATAAACTGACATGTACTGGGGGTGAGAAAGTGTACAAGAATCCACAGATTGTTAGAAGGGATCTTATGCTAGGAAAGCAGCAGCGTGCCAAGTCAATACAGTGCCCATAAGTGTGTGTGAACTAGATAATTTTTGAAGGGTTAGACATATAGATGATGACAAAGGGTCACTTATTTCCTCAAGGCAACCTTCCATGCATGCCCAGAATAGGGCTTGCTCTTCTCAGAAGGAAAATGTCAGGATCCATGGCGTTTCTCAGTGTGTGTAAAGGACTAGAAGTATCCTTGGAAAGTTAAGTGAGAAAAAACCAGCGGGATCTTAAGCCACTTAGCAGGAGGTCTCACTAGTGGACACGTGTGCTCTCAGTTCTTGCTAATAGAGACATGAAGGGTGACTGAGTGAGAAGGGTCAGTGACGAGGTCACCAATCCTGTGATGACCTAATCAACTTAGTGTGGGGATTTCCCCAGGCAGGAGGTCCTATACCTCACCCCACCAGCAGCCCCAGTGGGAGGGTAGACTTGGAACAGCTTAGGTTTGTGGGATCTCAGCATGTGCCAGAGTGGGCGAATGCAGAAAGAAAGCAAGAAAATAAAAAGCTTTTTGTCTTGAGGAGGACAAAGCAAGCATCTTCTCAGGAGTACAGAACACAAATGAGAAAATGCCAAAACAAAACCTGAAAATAAAATAGTGATAGCAATGGTCTCAACATTAGATGGAGAAGAACTGGAACTACAACTGAGACTACCAAAAAGAAAAATCACTCCAGAAAAATCTTTTAGTCTGTAAGATGAGACTTATTACCAGCACCCCTCTTACTATTACTAGTTTTGTAGCAATACATCTGGAAGGCAACCAGTCCATCTAGCACCAGCAAAGAGTCCAGAGACAATGTGAACCCGGAAAATAGCAACATCTGATATGAAACTAAACTTGGCTAGAAAAGGGTACCATTTCCCATGTGGTGAGGGGATAGGAATTTGGGAATGGTTGCATCAGATCTTAACTAATTAAACAGTTAATTCCTTATTTCCCCTTTATATTTTTCTTCCAGTTTCATTGAGATATAAATGACATACAGCACTTTGTAAGTTTAAGATGTACAGTGTAATGATTTGACTTATATAATCATGAAATGATTATCGCTATAGGTTGCATGAACATCCATCATCTCATACAGATACAAGATTAAATAAACAGAAAAAGGTTTCTTCTTGTGATGAGAACTCTTGGCATTTACTCTCCTAAACACTGTCATATATAACACATGGCAGTGTCAATTCCATTCATCATCCTGTACATTCCATCTCTAGTATTTATTTATCTTATAAATGGAAGATTGTATCTTTTGACTGCCTTCATCCAATTCCCCCCTGCCCCCAACACTCACATTTGGTAACCACAAATCTGATCTCTTTGTTTGGTTTTGAAGTATAATTGACCTACAGCACTTCGTTAGTTTTTGTTACACAACATAGTGATTCAATATTTCTATGCATTTTGAACTGATCACCAAAATAAGTTTAGTTTCCATATGTCACCAAAGAAGATATCACATAGTTATTGACAATATTCCCCACACTGTGCATTTTATACCCATGACTCATTTATTTTGCAACTGGAAGTTTCTACCTCTTAGTCTCTCTCACCTATTTCTCTCATTCCTCCACCTCCCTCCCTTTTGGCAACCACCTGTTTGTTCTCTGTATCTATGGCTCTGTTACTGTTTTGTTATGTTTGTTTCTTTGTTTTGTTTTTTAGATTCCACATATAAGTGAAATCATACAGTATTTGTCTTTCTCGGTCTGAATTATTTCATTTAGCCTAATACCATCTAGGTCCATCCAAGTTGTCACAAATGGCAAGATTTCCTTCTTTTTTTATGGCTAATATTCATTATATGTACGTACCATATCTTCTTTATCCATTCATTTATTGGTGGGCACTTAGGTTCCTTCCATATCTTGGCTATTGTAAATAATGCTGTAATGAACATAAGGGTGCATATATCATTTCTAATTACTGTTTTCATTTTCTTCAGATAAATATCCAAATGCTGGATCATACGCTAGTTCTATTTTTAATTTTTTGAGAAATCTCTGTACTGTTTTCCATAGTGGCTGCACCAATTTACTTTCCCACCAACAGTGCACGAGGGTTCCCTTTTCTCCTCATCCTTGCCAACACTTATCATTTATTGCCTTTTTTATAATAAAAAGGTAGATGTAACAACAAATAAAAAGACATCTATCAGATGTCTTTCTGGCAGATATGATGTGAAGTCTCACTGTGGTTTTAATTTGTGTTTCCCTGGATGATTAGTGAAGTTGAGCATCTTTTCATGTGCCTGTTGGCCATCTGTATGTCTTCTCTGGAGAAAAGTGTTTTCAGATCCTCTGTCCATTTTTTAATGGGATTGTTTACTTTTTTGGTATTGAGTTGTATGAGTTCTTGGTATCTTTTGAATATTAGCCCCTTATTTGATATATCATTTTCAAATATCTTCTCTCATTCAGTGGGTGGCCTTTTCATTTCATCAATAGTTTCCTTCACTGTGCAAAAGCTTTTTAGTTTGATATAGTCCCATTTGTTTATTTTTGCTTTTGTTTCCCTTGCCTAAAGAGACATATCCAAAAAAAATATTTCTAAGACCAGTGTCAAAGAGAGTACTGCCTATATTTTCTTCTAGGTGTTTTATGATTTCAGGACATACATTTAAGTGTCTAATGCATTTTGAGTTTATCTTTTTATATAGTGTGAGAAAAGAATCCAGTATGATTATTTTGCACATAGCTTTCCAGTTTTCCCAACACCATTTATTGAAGAAGCTTATTCCCCATTGTATATTCTTGTCTGTTTTGTTATAGATTAATTGTCCATATATGTGTGGGTTCATTTCTGGGCTCTCTCTTCTGTTTCATTGATCTATGTGTCTGTTTTTCTGTGCTAGTACCATACTGTTTTGATGACTATAGCTTTGTAGTATAGTCTGAAATCAGGGATTGTGATACCTCCAGCTTTGTTCTCCTTTCTCAAGAATTTTTTAGATATTCAGTGTCTTTTGTTGTTCCATATAACTTTCAGAATTTCTTGTTTTAATTCTCTGAGAAATGTTATTGATATTTTGATAAGGATCACACCAAATCTGTAGATTGCCTTGGTTAGTATGCTCATTTTAATAATTTAATTCTTCCAATCCAAGAACACCATATATATTTCCATCTGTTTGTGCTATCCTTAATTTCTTTCATCAGTTTCTTAGAATTTTCTGAGTACAGGTTTTATTCCTAGGTATTTTATTCTTTTGATGCAATTATAAATGTGATTTGTTCTTAATTTTCTCTTTCTGATATTTCATTGTTTATAGAAATGCAACAAATTTCTGTATATTCATTCTGTATCCTGCATTTTTACCTAATTCATTGATAAGTTATAGTAGTTTTTTGGTGGTGCTTTTAGCATTTTCTATGTATAGTATCATGTCATCTGCAAAGAGTGACTGTTTTACTACTTCCTTTTCAATTTGGATTAAATTTATTTATTTCCTCTGTCTGATTGCTTTGTCTGAGACTTATCATGCTATGTTGAATCAAAGTGGCAAGAGTGGGCATCCCTGTCTTGTTTCTGATCTTACAGAAAATGCTTTCAGTTTTTCACTATTGAGTTAGCTGTCATATATGGTCTTTATTATGTTGAGGTGTGTTTCCTTACATTGTTAAGAGTTTTCATCATAACTAAATGCTGAATTTTTAAAAATTCTTTTCTGCATCTACTGAGGTAATCATATGCTTTTTATTCTTCAATATGTTAATGTGGTGTATCACATTGATTGGTTTGTGAATATTGAAACATCTTTGCATCCCTGGGATAAATACCATTACATCCAGGTGTATGATCCTTTTAACGTACTGTCGAATTCAGTTTGCTTGCATTTCGTTCAGGATTTTTGCATTTATGTTCATCAGTGTTATGGGCCTGTAATTTTCTGTTTTGTGATATCTTTGGTTTTGATCAGAGTGATGCTGGCCTTGTAGAATGAGTTTAGAAGTGTTTGAGAAGGATAGGTGTTGACTCTTTTTTAAATGTTTGGTAGAATTCATCTGTGACACCATCTGGTTCTGAACTTCTGTTTATTGGGAGGTTTTTTTTTTTTTTTTAATTAGTGATTCAATTTCATTACTGATAATTGGTCTATTTTTATTTTCTGTTTGTTCCCGGTTCAGTCTTGGGAGATTGTACATTTCTAGGAATTTGTCCATTTCTTCTCCATTGTCCAGTATATTGGCATATAATTGTACCCAGGAATCTCTTATGATTTTTCTGTGGTGTCACTTGTAACTTCTCTTTTTCCTTTCTGATTGTATTGATTTGGACCCTCTCTCTGTCTCTGTCTCTCTGTCTCTGTCTCTGTCTCTCTCTCTCTGTTGTTTTTTTGTTTGTTGTTTTTTTTGATGAGTCTGGCTAAAGGTTTATCAATTTTGTTTATCTTTTCAAAGAACCAGATCTAAGTTTCATTGATCTTTTCTAATCCTTTATCTCTATTTAGTTCATTTCCTCTCTGATCTTCATGATTTCTTTCCTTCTACTCACCATGGGTTTTGTTTGTTCTGTTCTTTTTCTAGTTACTTTTAGGTGTAAGGTTAGGTTGTTTATTTGACATTTTTCTTGTTTCCTTAGGTAAGCTTGTATCACTATAAACTTCCCTCTTAAAACTTCTTTTGCTGCATCCTGTAGTTTTGGATCACTGTGTTTTCATTTTCATTTGTCTTCAGGTAGTTTTATTTCTTCTTTGATTTCTTCAGGGAATTATTAGTGTTTAGCAGCCTATTATTTAGCATCCATGTGTTTGTTTTTTTGCAGTTTTCTTCTTCTAGTTGATTTCTTATCTCATAGCATTGTGGTTGAACAGTTAATTCTAAGAGAACACCCCTGATATCCTGACTGCTAAGTCTTGTTGTTGTTAGGAGCTGGTCTGGTCCTCACAGCTCTGCCATGTTGTTCTCCTTTTGGAAAAAAATAATTTCACAGGACACCAACATCAGACAAGGTCATTCTGCAACCATGATGAAGTGAAACAAAGAACAAGACCACTCATTATTTTGTCCCAGCATAAACAAAAACCAGGTCATTGTGGAAGCTACAACAAATATCCAACTGCCAAATATCCCTCTCTCCTGCCTAATATGAGTAATGGCTATCTCTTTTCCATTTTTTTTTCAATTACAGCTTTAACCTGCCTCTAGTCTTCCCTCCTAGATAAGACTTATTATTCCCAGTCATAGAATTGTCCTTTTTCTGACAGTATCTAATATAGAGAAAATCCTTGCTTCCTTGAACTTTCTCCCAGATCACCCAACACAAACTCCAATCCCATAGGAGATCCTTTTTAGAAGAACTCACTCTTTTACCAAGATGTCTCAATGTTTCCTGTGACGTGCAGGCTTCCTCACTGCAACTAATGATAAATGCAACTTTTTGACCCCAGGTATGCCCCAGATAATCTTGGCTAGATGTGCATGTGACACTTTCTTGCATTAAGCATTGTGTGTAGCCTTTAGGATACAACAGTGAGGAAGATGGTGCCATCAAGTACATAAGCATCACCATGAATGGGAGTTCTTCCTGTTTTGCTCACTGATGGTCCCCTTAGAGAGCCTAGCAC
The DNA here is from genome assembly GCF_937001465.1 of Orcinus orca. Classification (NCBI taxonomy): domain Eukaryota; kingdom Metazoa; phylum Chordata; class Mammalia; order Artiodactyla; family Delphinidae; genus Orcinus; species Orcinus orca. Next base: position 110,201,836 of record NC_064565.1, read on the forward strand.
ATAGTAAGTTCTATTGAAAGAATGAAGTAGATTTCAGTCTACCAGCTAGCTCAGAATGTAAATCAATATGAAGTGCTCAGCCGGGAGCCAGACACATAGAATATACAATTAACAATAACTTATTTCATATTATATTAAGTTCAACAGTAGTTGTATATTTATTTAAGTTAATTCTACTCTACACTTGTAGAGTGTTGAGCCAAATATTTGCTTGTGATCTTTGTAATCAATTATTTTCTCTCCAATGTTTCAAGTCCATTAACTCTTTCAAAATATTGTGAAAGTAAGGTTTAGTGCAGAAAGTCAGCTCTTTTTATGCAGCTCCAATCATATTGTAGTCAGCATTTCCTGACCTTCCAGGATTCTGTCATTTAGCTCACTGTTCTTTCCAGTTGAAATTGCCTTTATCTCCTTCTTGATTAGGTTAAAGAAATCCTATTTATAATTTCCTTGTCTGATATGTTTCTTCTTAAGTAGAAAAAAAAAAAAACACTTCCATTTTTCTGACCTACCTGAGGAAAACATATTCATACATTTTTCTATACATATATTGTTATTTCTGTGTGGCAATTTCTCACCCTCTGTCATGCACGGTTCCTTTGGAAGGTAATGCATCTATTCCTTTTCTATTCCAAGCATTTAGTTCTATGTTGTATTCAATACATGGTAAATAAATAAATTTGTGGCCTCCCAATAAACATTTAATTATTTCCCCATTGGAGGATAAAATCCACACTTCTTTTCTTGGCATTCAAACCTCCATAAAATATTGCCTTAAAATATATTTCAAGGGTATCTTCCCTTACTCCTCTGTGTGAACAATTTACTTCCATGAAGTTAGTCTCTGCATGTTTACTGGCATTTTTCCCATTTTTCTCTTCCAGAGTGATTTCCCTTCTTTTTACTTAGCTAAGACTTACTTTTCCTAAACTTCTGAATAAATTACTACCTACATCATTAATTATCACCGGTATAGGACATGAATATCAATATATAGATGATGTGTCTCGAATCCCCAGGACCTTACACAACATAGAGACTTAATACATGACTGATGACAATGATGGTAGTGATTAGGTGGGAGCTCAAGAGCTCAACAGTCATAGAAAAGATGCTTCTACATGGTCTTAAGCCAGGATCTACTGCTAAGAATAAAATAGAAAGAAGGAAGAGCAGGATAGCAATAGAAAACAAAAATAGCTCCTGTTAGACATCAAATGGTGGTGAGGAGGTAAACCTAAGCTGTTGTCTTGAGTGCAGAAAGGTCATGTGGTTCTCTGGATTTAAAATGATTTATTATGACCTAACCAGACTTTAGAGTTTGGGCTTTGAACATGGGAATTTCATGCATAGAATTCAGAAAGTAAATTACCCACGTACATGTCTCATTCTCTTTAGCATTATTTATCTGAAACTTCATAATGCTATTCCTTCTCCTTTGTGATTTTTAAAAAATTGCTTGCATCATTTTCTTGGATTATTTCCTGCTAGACCTTCATAAAATATGTCTATTTTTAGGTGCTATTGAACAAGATGCTCCTCATTCCCCGCTTGCACCCCACTGTGCAACCACAGAGGCGTCTACAAATCAGTGGGGGTTGATTCTTCATAGAAATAACATCTCATCTTGGGAGTATGAAATTTCAGTGAAATATCTTTGTAAACTACTTGACTTATTTCTAAATTTCTTCTTATTCTTCTCTGACAAGGCCTGAAGATTACAGAAACATAAATAAGTCATATATCCATTACCTTTGAATTCAGTTAGGGTTTAATATTTAAGGCAGAGACTTGAATGAAAACAAAATTGTCTGAAGTATTATGATTGTCACCGGGAATTCAAACAAAGGATGATGATAAAGACAAAAGGCCTTTACTATAAACTAACAAAAAAGGCAGCACATAAATAAGTGCAAAAACCAGAAAAATGGGCAAATAAAAGGACTTATTCTCATAGAGGAGCTTGGCTTCATGGAGACCTCCTGGAGGAAGTCCAGTTTAATGTGGTCTTGATGGGTTAATTGGCTTTTGACAAATATTGACTTGAGAGGAAAATTCTAAGTAAAAATCAAATTCAAGAAAGAAAAATGACTGTTCTGGGAAAAAAATAATCTTGATATGTGTAAACAGCAGTCTTCCAACTCCAATACAACTAATATATTATCCAACATATTTCCTATTTTATCAATCCTCTTAGAAAACTAAAAACTACATTTGGGGTTCTGTTGCATTTTCTTTCCTCAGCCATGATGTTTTTATTTTTTGTCATACCTTTCTTTTTTTCTCTTCCTCTCTTTTCTTGTTTCTTGGGTTTTCATTTCATCCTGATTTGTTTTAGTTATACCACACTTACGCATTTCCCTGTATTATCAACTGCACAAAATGCTCTTATGTAAATAAGAAGGGTAGTTGGCAACTCTCACCTTCCTTGAAGCAATTTCTCTCTTAAAAGAGAACCGAGCAGCACACTCTCATCACTGCAATACATATGAATTGGAGAATTTATACCTGAAAATGGGGTGTTAATTTACAATGTGTTAAAGACATATACCCATTCAAAAAGGAAAAAAAATTTTCTTGACAAGTATTTACACTAAGACTGTATCAGTTATCTAAACTCATGTAATAAATTACTCCAAAATTTATTAGTTTAAAATGACAACCATTTTATTTATTCATTATACTGTGGCTTAGGATTTGGGGCTGGGCTCAGCTGGGTGGCTTTCTGTTGGTTTTACCTGGAGTCAATCATATGGCTGCAGTTATCTGATGGCTCAAGTGAAGCTCACTGATCTAAGGTGCCTCACTCTTATGCCTGGTATGTCTCTCATGCTAGACCTGTTTCTTCACAAGGCCCGTCAAGCAGTCAAGTTCCAAGGAGCAAGCATTCCTCAATCCTCTGCTTGTGTCACGTTTGCTGATGTCTCTCTAACCAAAGTAAGACACATGGCCAAGCTCTAAGTCCACGAGGACAGACTATACTTATACACAGATACTGGGAAGTATGATTCATTAGGGGCCATTATTGTAGCAGTCTACCACAGGGATCAATGTATGAGGAATGAAAAAAGGAAAAGCAAATATGCCTGATGTTTGCAGCTAAGTAATTAATTAGAAATATTATGCTTTGATTGGCCAGAGAAGCAATAGAGACAAAGTGGTTTATTTTGAACATAAGCATTTTAATATATCAACAGTATTTTGTTCTATAATTGCAAGTATTAACTCTTTGCTGATATTATATTATCTGTCTCTAATTAAACAAAGTTTCTATGTTTTTCAAGTATATAAAGAGTGATATCAAAAAGAGAACAAGAGATTCATTCCAAGAAACACACAGATAAACTTCCATGAGTAAGTCTGACCTGAGTCAACACTCTTAAAAAAAAAAAAAAAGAGCTCTTTTTTAGGGTTAACTTCTGATTTGGGGTCTAATCTGGTGATCTGAGCCCATGTTTTAAACGTTTATCTCTCTTTAAAATATTCACTGAAATTACTAAATGATTACATTGGGAAAAATTCATACCTCTACAGAAACCAGGGGAAGATACATCTACCTGCCTGAAATGTCAACACATTTGGAAAAGATACAGTGTAGGCAAGTTTGTGATCACCGTTAGAAAGAGGTTTCATCCTGAGAAACAAATGGGAGGAGCTATATGAACCCTCACTAACCCCCTGATGCAGAGTGCCAGATACTGTATAGTGGACAGGCACATGGAAGTCACTACAGAGAGAATCTTTATCTTTTGATCATTTCTGAGATCTGCAGTGGGTGATGGAATAATCCTCTTATCACAGAGAGAATAATTTTAATGCAAACCAAAAAGCATGAACTGGAAGTGACATATGCTACAAAAGAAAATGTTCACTGAAAAATTATTGACTCCAAATGATTGAATATAAATTAGATAAAGAGCCTGCTCCAAAAAGTTTGCATTACCTTAAGAATGAGGGCGGGAGGGAGTATTGGTATGTCTTTATTTTCCAGTTCCATTCAAGGGAAATTGTGGATCTCTTAGTATGCAAAAACTTTATGAAAGCCTCTTATAATTTTAATATGCCTGCTGGTTAAATTGGATACTTGCCATTATATTTCTTACTTGAATGTTTGCTGAACTAATGGGATAACTCAGTAAACAAACGTTTCACTCTCATTTAGATTTTCTAGCTTGGTTCTTTCTCCTTCTTAATAAATCTGAACAACTCTAGATTTTATTTTCTAGGTATCAATCTTTAGTAAGAAAGCTGGTCTTTAAAATTCTCCTCATAATCGCCAAGAGGGATATAATAATGTATTTATGAGGTTTGCTTTATAAAATTGAAGTGTAGCAGAGCATGAAATATTCCTTTTTTAAAAGGGAACAGTTACCTAAAACATAAAATAATGTTTTTTTTAAAATTCTGCACATTAGAAAGAGCTTTATAGAATAAGAGGAATAACTCAATTTTGCACGAACAAATCTAGTTCACTCTTTAGCTTTGGAAGCAGTTCTTTGCAGGAAAATGCCCTCAGCAGGAAGTCCCTTTTCTTGTCACTTTAGCAGAGCTATATTGTAACTAACTTTTAAACCGGGTGTCTCCATTCTCTACTCATCTCTGGCCTAAGCACACCCTTCAAATCTTCTAATCACACAATACCTTGTCTAACTTGTTAGTTCTTTTTGTAGATCAAAGAAGTATAAATGAAGAATAAGTAATTAACAGATGACCAGATCTCTTTCCTAACTTCCCCTCAGTAATCTCGAGAACAAACTGTGTGAACAAACTGTGAACAAAGTAACATCTAGAGGAAGATCACAAGAAGTCGATGCATGCAGTGGGGGCTGCCAAGGAGTCTGATTCCCTATTTCAACGATTAACTGAGATTACTTCCCTTTTTCCCTTTAAAACTTTCATGGTCAAGCAGAATCTTCGGAGGTGGTTTTTTGGGGACATTGAGTCCACCATCTCCCCAGATTGCCAGCCTTCTGATTAAAAGCAACTTTCCTTTCTACCATCTCTCTCTTGAGTATTGATTTTTGAGCAGTGAGCAGCTGGACCCGATTTGGTAACAGGTTCATACCTGGAAAATAATCTGTTGTCCTCCCTTTCCTTGCCTCACTCAGTTTTGGTGGTGTTGTCTTAACTTCCCTTTTTCATTTCTCATGTTTTCATAGACAACTGATTTTAGAAATCTTCAAGCGAATGTTTGAATCCTTTTTAAACAACATATATCCTGAGCTAAGAGAATATTTCTCTACTAAATCATTCCATTCTAGATACATGTAATATCTCATGTAAATAGCTTGAAAAAATTTGAAATGGAAATATTATCTCCATCATTCAGATGCGAGTATTTCTGGGTAAGTTCACGATGCCAGGGACAAAGAGAACTAAGGTTGGACCCCAAGACTGTCTAACCACACCACCTATCAGGCACAAAATCAGTCACAGAGTCAGTTAAGTCCAGATCTATCTTTTCATTTAAGAGCCAGCTTTCCTCACAATTTTAGATGTTAATACAAAAGATTCCATTATTTCTTCTATGGGAAGCAACCTGAAAAATTCTAAGTCGGGCTACCAAAATGAGATTTCAGGAAGAAACTCATTTTATCTCCATGATCCATTGTCCCATTTCTGTGGGTTGATTCCTCCCTACTCACCACCACATCCCCTTCTGAATCAACAACAACCAAAAGATTTTTGCGGTATTTAGTATAGAGCACAGCACTACAGAAATGCCTAAGAAGATTCTAAATATGCTCACAACTGACTAGCATAACTGTGGACAAATTGACTTCAGAATTAGAGAAAGGCTCTAAAAACTGTGATGGAATGATTGTTTGAGAAGTAAACCAACTGTTTCACAATATCCTTCAGTTAAATTGTGAGACACTGGGCCATCAGGAAGTAATTGGTTCACAGAGCAGTCATCAACAACAACAATGAAAATGTCAATTTCATAATTTCTAGGTTCAAAAGGTATCACTGGTATACAACAGAATATACGAGCAAGGAACTACTGAGGCAGAATCCACTCCTTCTTGATCCCACCCCGTATCCCTCTTTAGAAGTTTCTCTGAGTCAGGGAAGAGGAAGGGATAGTTTGGAATATAAAAAGCTTTAGAAGAGGTATAGAGGCTATTCACTGCGTTCTCATCAACCTGGTATAAACATGGGATATGGGAAGGGATGAGAAGGGAAGTGCAATATCATTTACTCTGATGATTTTAACTATGAGACTAAAAGAAACCAGAGAATTTAAGCCCCTTAATTCCTTTACTAACCTGGCTCTTGAAGACAGAAGTTCAGTAAATCTCCCCAGGCCACACAGCCAGGGAGGGACACAGGGATGGCTGACATGTCTTGGGAGCCTGAGAGTGAGGCACAGAGGGTCTTGCCTCCACGGCTTTCTCCCCAGGCCCTAAGAGGGACCTGCAAGGTTACCAAAGGGAACAGATTGTCTCCAAAAGAGCAAACCACTGTGTCCACCTGGCTTGCCGTGGTGAGGAACACCAACACTTTGTGGCGGGGACCGCAGGTGGACACACAGAGATCAGAAGAGGGTGCTGGGTGGATTTCACCTGAGCTCACAGCAAAGAAATCAAAGGTTGGGTTGTTCAAGTTGACTTCTGCATACCCAAGTTTTTCACTATGAAAACTTGTCCCACAAAAAACCATTGATCTAAACTCTAGGTTAAATATATCCCATGATACAAATGTTGTATAAAAAAATAAAGTCATGGGTCAGCAATATTTGAGCCCTTCTGTAGCCTGTTGCTGAATTACTGACAGAACCCCATGTGCCTATGTCTTTATCTGTAGAAGAGACACTTCTATAAATTATCCCCCGCTCCCCAGAGACAATGTGACAATTAAGTTATTCAGAGTGAACCTTAACTATTCAATCTTCTCTTTCACTTAGCAATTTGTCTTCTATTTGTTTGGAACCTTAAAGCTGAGGGTCAAAACCAACAAACAAAAAGAGACTTGCACTACATATCTATTTTATGACTACTGGTTAGCCTAAAATGTACTAATTATAACTCAGAATCAGATTGTCTCTGGAACTTCATATCTAGGGATTAAAAGAAATGTAACCAAGTGGCCAGGCTGATTAAAGTGATTATTACTTCTACCTGGGGCAAATTATATATCTTTAGATGCAGACTAGAGAATTATCATAAGTATTCATGCTATATTTTTCTTAAGAGGATATGGAAATACTTTTTTTCTCTAAGAAAATAAAGCTAGCCAAGAGTAATCGGCATGACTTCATTGTTCCTAAAGCCAGCATGCATTTACCTACTATGTCTCAGGCATAGCTGATAAAACTGGAATCAAAGTAGACTAAAATTCCTGCTATCCTGATGAAAAATAAACAAAATAAATGAGTAAAATATAGAGTGTTTTAAAATATAAGTAGCATGAAGAAAAATCGAGTACAAAAAAGAGTGTGGGAAGGTTGGGTTGCAATTTTAAATTGGGGGCCTGAGAAGGTTACATCTAAGTAAACAGGAAAGATGTGATGGAACAAGGCAGGTGGATTAGAGAAGGCTGTTCCAGGCAGAGGAATAGCACAGGCAAAGTCCCGAGGCAATTGACCTTCTACTGACTTCTCCACCAGTCTCCTTCAAGGTCCCACAGCAGCTAGATGTGCTGTTTCCCAGATTCCCTTCCTTACTTCATCTTGCCCACCCTCATGTGTTTTTCTCTGGCCTATCAATTCCTCTGTTCAGATCCTTATTTTTCCAAATACTTGCACAATTGTGTTAAGTTCTTATTCTCTTATTCCATAATAATAATGGTGCTTTGCTTCCCCAATTGAACCCTGACATCTCACAGTCTCATATACATCTTAGTCTCTTACTTAAAATTTCAAAAGTCACCAAAGTGCATTGTAATATGAGGGTTAATTCACTCATTCCTGGAATTGGCCTGAACTGTTTGGCTCACATACTTACATGACACCGATTCCTGGTCAAGAAGTGAAAGGTACCGATTCACAGGGTTATGTCGTGCCCATGGGTCTGAGGAGTTTGGGGGCAGTTTGTACCAGCTTGCCAGCATCGTTTTTGATAACAGGGGCCCTTGTACCTAGTCTCAGTACACTTCCAACGGGCTCTTGTTGTTGGGTTTGGTTACACAGTAAGAAGTATGCCTACCTGACCAGTAAGGTGTAATAGCCCCAGTTCAAGCGTTGTTCTCTGCATATGTCCAGTGGTTCCTGATTCAAGAGAGAAAAGCAGTCTGATATGACCCTATAGAGGGAGGAAGCTGGACCTTGGACCTGCCTCTTCAGACTTCTTGCTGGGTGGCCTCCTTTGGCCGTGATGTCCTGTCTTTAATTTATAACTAAATTGAGTATTTTTCCTGAAATAAACTAAATTAACAAGCATTGGCATTGGGGGTCCTGTGAGTCTTCTTTGGCAACTGAGCCAGTCTGACTGCCACTCCCATACTCGCATGCCATGAAACATCTCCCTCCCATCCTTGTCCCCCAGCCACCAAGTGTCCCTCCCTGCAAGAAACCAGCCTTGTGAATGCCATGTGAGTCCTTCAAAAGATATTTTATGCATATTTAAGCAAAGTCATATACACATATATTGCTACTTATTTTACACACATAGAAAAAATTTGTATACCCTGCTCTGACCCTTGTTTTTTTCAAGGTCATATTTTAAGAGAGTTTTAATTTTCCTGTAACTTATTTGTTAACTTGTAAGCTCTTTTTTTTTTTTTTTAAGAAGATGTTGGGGGTAGGAGTTTATTAATTAATTTATTTATTTTTGCTGTGTTAGGTGTTCGTTTCTGTGCGAGGGCTTTCTCTAGTTGTGGCAAGCGGGGGCCACTCTTCATCGCGGTGCGCGGGCCTCTCACTATCGCGGCCTCTCTTGTGTGGAGCCCAGGCTCCAGAGGCGCAGGCTCAGCAGTTGTGGCGCACGGGCCTAATTGCTCAGCGGCATGTGGGATCCTCCCAGACCAGGGCTCGAACCCATGTCCCCTGCATTAGCAGGCAGACTCTTAACCACTGCGCCACCAGGGAAGCTCTGTAAGGTCTGTCTTTATATGGAGACTTTGTCCCGGTTTTGTCACTTTGGTCACATGTCTGTATGAACATGAGACACAACACTAAAAAGGTCACATCACTTTATTTTGCTTCTTTTGATTTCCTAATAAATTTAAAACCTCTTCTAAATTCCCTCACTTAGGAAATTGTTCAATCCCAGTCACGTTTGGCATGGAGAGGTCCCTTCCTTTCCGTAGCATTGTTGTATGAGAATCTCAAGATGGGAACAGTGTCAGGAGGCTTCACCCTGTGTCCATGGTGGCGGTCATCACGCTGCATGCATAGCTGTCAGCAACACTGGATGTTCTATGTCCCTTGGTCCCTCAGCACTCAGCATCCCCCCAGAAATTCCTCTTCACCTGTGAGAATGAGTTGGGCCAGTCCTCTGTTGCTACCTTCAGAGCCACAGCCCGCATCCGATTTACCCAACCTCATAATCAAGAGTGTTGTGTACAAGAAGGTCATGGTTTTCTTCTATTTTTTACCACTCTCTTGGGAAAAATATAAAAATCTGTGTTTACTTTCCTGTCTACACTTCTCTTTTGAGGGTCTGGTCACTTCACCTCCTACAGCCCTTGGAGCTCTCACCTTTCTTAGATAATCCACTCCAGTGTCCCTCGGTGCATGAAATACAAAAGTTGTTGGGACACTCGCCTTCCCCACAACACACTCCTCCCCTCCCGTGCCCAACTCTCCAGAAGAGATTTAATAGCACTTAAGCTTAGGCTGTTCTGTTATTTCCATCATCACAAGGGAAGTCAGTAAGGAACATTTTTTTTCTATACCTCCTATTAAATTTGCTGCCTCAAGTGGCAGAATAATCATGAATCTACTACCGGGCCTTGGACATCAGCCACCCTTCACACTGTGTCTCCCTTCTGCTGATGACATTATGTTGTATCTCAAAGGTTCTGAATAGGTTGTTCCAGAGGCTCTGGAGTTGAAAATAAGTTTTACAACACATTAACTCCTGTGGTATCAGATTTTGATTTTCTTTTGAGCACAGCAAACTTCGGCCCCAGTACCTTCAAGGTTCCCAGCCCATCCCCACCCCCTCAAGGAATAACAAGAACAATAAAGTTGTTCAGCAAAGTTTTTAAACTTTAGGAAGGTTTGTTTGAAATGGGGAAAACATATAACCTATGAAATGAATTCTTTCTGTTTTTAAGTAGAACTATTCCAATTTCTATTTCAATTAATCACAGGTATTTCTATATTATTTCAGATCACTTTTAGCAGAACATGATTGTAATAAGTTGAGGAATGCCAACGCCCTCCCAACCAAATATAAAGTCTTAATTCCTGGAATGTTATCTTATAAGACAGAGATTTTGCAGATGTGATGTTACAGATCTTGACATTAGGAGATTATCCCGGATTATCCAGGTGGGCCCTAAGTGCAATCACATGGATCCTTGTAAGAAGAATCCAGAGGGAGATTTGATCACACACAGAGAAGAAAACATGAAGGTGGAGGAGAGAGAGATTTGAAGATGCTGTGGCCCTGATGATTAGAGTGATGTGGCCGCAAGCTGAGCAGTGCCCGCAGCCACCAGAAACTGGAAGAGGCAAAGAACGAATTCTCCCCTACAGCCTCCAGAGGGCACATGGTCCTGCTGACTCCTTAATTCAGCTCAGTGATGCCGATTTTAATTCTGCTGTTTTAGGCCACCAAGTTTATAGTAATTTGTTGTGGCAGCCACAGGAAACTAACACAATAATAAAATACCATTTTAAAAAGAGGCATGTTTAAAATGTAGGCATTTGGAGATATAAAGTAGAAGAGAAGGGGGAAAGATTACTATCAAAGAAAAATCTTGTTTTCCAACATTGTAGTTCTTCTTTGTCTTAATTATGTACCAGAGAAACTTTCTCGAATTAAGAACTAACATTTGTTGCGTGCTTGCTGTGTGCTAGTCCCCATAAAACCTGCTTAGCACATGTTACCTGGCTTAATTCACAGCAACACTATAGGCATATAATTATACCCACTTTCCTTGGGAGGGAACCAGCTTTGAACCAGGGTAAATACATTGGCCTGGTCACACAGCTGTTGGTGACATTTCCTGAAGAACATCTTAAGGAATCTGTGTAAAACCTGTACACAGATCTACAGGGTGGTTTTCTTTTTAATGGTAATGTTTTTTTGTTTTTTGTTTTTTGCTGTACGCGGGTCTCTCACTGTTGTGACCTCTCCCGTTGCGGAGCACAGGCTCCGGACGCGCAGGCTCGACGGCCATGGCTCACAGGCCCAGCCGCTCCGCGGCATGTGGGACCTTCCCGGGCCGGGGCACGAACCTGTGTCCTCTGCATCAGCAGGTGGACTCTCAACCACTGCGCCACCAGGGAAGCCCAATGGTAATGTTTTATAATTATACAAACTTACTTTGCCTTGGAACTGCCTCGTATCCCAAGACTTCATAAAATGCCATAATAGTAAGACCTCTTTTGCTTTTTCTCTATTCCCAAGAATTGTTTTGTGTAAATCTGTTTTTTATTCCATGGTACTAACCCCAAAAAGTTAGGAATAGGAATCAAATAATGAATACAGATTAAATGTGGGAATCAAATAAAAACATTTTTTGGAGGGATTTAAGAAAGACTTGAATAAATGAGATAAACCAGATTCCTTATGGGAAAAAAAATATTGCAAATATGTGACTTTTTCAAAATCAATGTGTGCATATAATTTAACACTATTTAAAAATACAATGGAGGGGCTTCCCTGGTAGCACAGTGGTTGAGAGTCCGCCTGCTGATGCAGAGGACACAGGTTCGTGCCCCGGTCCAGGAAGGTCCCACATGCCATGGAGCGGCTGGGCCTGTGAGCCATGGCTGCTGAGCCTGCGCGTCCGGAGCCTGGGCTCCGCAATGGGAGAGGCCACAGCAGCGAGATGCCCGCGAACCGCAAAAAAACAAAAACAGAAAATATAATGGATAACTTTTTTGACAAACTACAGGATGATGTGAATATTTAACTTGAAAATAAATGGAGACAAATAACCAAGAACATTTTGTGAAAGATCAGTAATTGAGGATTTGCATGATCAAACAATAAAAAGTACTAAAATTTTACCACAAATAAAAGTTTAGTATTGGTATTTGAACAGAAGAAACAATGGAACAGAAGAGAAAGGCCAAAAGTGAACTCAAGTACATATAGCAATTTAATTTATAATCAAGTTGCCAATTTAAATGAGTGAGAAAGTGGTGAATTATTTAGTAGAACCCTTGAACAACTGGATACATAGTTGGAAAAATACATGAAGTTAGAAATCTCTCTCTCAAAATTATCTTAAAATATTTTAAAGAGTTACATGAATAGCCACACAAAGAATTGAAGGAAATACAGGTAAATGTCTTATTTCAGGATGGGCAGGGCCTTTCTAAACCACAAGCAAAGGAAGCAGTCAGTAAGTGACAGTCACTGCTGTGTCATCTTTGATGCTCCGCCCTTTGCTACTTGACCTAGGACTCAGCTCTGGGACACCTCTTTATCTACAGTTTCCTATGGTGAGTACAGGCACTTCCACCAGTATTTATATCCTGGTGATTCCCTAATGCGTATCTCCCAAATGCACCTCTCCTCTGAGACTTACAGTCCAAAAGTTACTGCCTACTCATCAGATCCAACTGGCTGCCTGAGCAGTCTCTAAACAATGTCACCAAACCACTGCTTCACCTCCACATCCCACAAAACCCGCTTATTTTCCAATCTTCTTTTTAGTTGCCATCCATTTGGTAATATTTCTCACTTTCCTCCAACTCCACACAAAATCTTGTATCTTGTTGGTTCTACCTTCAAAATATATCTCAGATCTGACTTTTCCCCACCATTTCCACTGCTACTTTTCTAGACTAAGTTGTTATTGCCTCTTGCCTGGGTCTCTGCAATAATCTCTGACTTGTTTTCCATCTTCTACCTTACTCATCATACATTTGAGCTTTCACCACCCCTTAAAAGGGATTTTTTTCTTTGAACAAGAGATGTTACTCTTCTGTTTAAAACACCCCTAATGGAGACTTCCCCTGGTGGTCCAGTGGTTAAGACTCCGCTCCCAATGCAGGGAACCTGGGTTCCATCCCTGGTCAGGGAAATAGATCCCGCATGCTGCAACTAAGAACCCACATGCTGCAACTAAACTTCCTGCATGTGGCAACTAAGATCAGGTGCGGCCAAATTAAAAAACACCTCTAATGGCTTCCAAATACAACTAAGATACCATATAAAAATTGTAGCATTGGGCTTCCCTGGTGGCGCAGTGGCTGAGAGTCCGCCTGCTGATGCAGGGGACACAGGTTCGTGCCCCGGTCCGGGAAGATCCCACATGCCGCGGAGCGGCTGGGCCCGTGAGCCATGGCCATTGAGCCTGCGCGTCCAGAGCCTGTGCTCCGCAATGGGAGAGGCCACAACAGTGAGAGGCCCGCATACCAAAAAAGAAAAAAAAAATTGTAGCATAACCTACGAAGTCCTGCATGATCCCATCCCTGCTTATCCAAACCCCCAACGCTACTCACCTCTTCTCTTCTCCACACCCACCGGCCTACTTATTCCTCAGATGTGCCAACCTTGTTCCTCCTGTGTTTCCTTTTCTGTCTTCCTGGAATGCAAAGCCAACACACAAGCCTGGTTTATTCTTATCCCCTCGTTCTCAACTCAAATGAAGATTAGCTTCATGGTAAAATAATTGTCAAAGGGAAAAATAGGTAATTCACAAAAGAGTAAACATGAATAACTATTAAAGCACAGGTAAACTTAAGCTATGAATAAAAGAAGTACATATTAAAACAAGAAAATACTACTCTTTGTCAAATTGACAACTCTAATAAATTATCGATTATAGACAGTCAAATGCTTCACATATATATTATCTGTGGTTGGTTAATTTCACACTGCTTATCTGGCGGGGCAGCCCATTTACTTGTACAACTTCCGCATGTTCATTAAACACCTAGATGTCTGAGAGGCACTTTTTATATAATGGTAACTTCATAATGAAGAGAATTGAAAATGTCCCAGCATTTAACTGTAGCATACATTGTAGTTAAGTAAGACTAACATTGAAGAGATGGACATAAATAAACTAGAAAATATGTATACAGAGAATTAAATCTTGGAGTGTGATAGAAGGTGATGTGACTGGCTACCTTAGACTGGATAGGAAGGATAAACCTTTATAAAGAAGTGACCCTTAGGCTGAAAGCTGCATGAACATCCCTGCATAGACATCTGGCTGAAAGCACAAATTTGCAAAGATTGAAGTGAGAGTCTCCCTCTTAGAGGGTTCTGCTCATACAGAGGTCTTACGTTACAGATAAGCTCAGTGTAGTAAGAACAATAAATAGACATTTCTCCAAAGAGGGCATACACATGGCAAATAGGTATATGAAAAGGTGCTCAACACTGTAAATCAAGAAGGAAATGCAAATCAAAACCACAATGAGGTGTCATCTCACTCCTGTTAGGATGAATATTATTAAAAAAAAAGATAACAAGTGTTGAGAATGTGTAGAAAAATGAACCCTTGTACACTGTCGGTGGGAGTGTAAATTGGTGCAGTCCTTTATGGAAAACAGTATTGAGATTTCTCAAAAAAATTAAATATAGTACTACCACATGAGCTAGCAATCCCACTTCTTGGTATTTATTCAAAAGAATTGAAATCAGCATCTCAAAAAGATATCTACACTCCTATGTTCACTGCAGCATTATTCACAATAACCAAGATATGAAAACAGCCTAAATGCTCATGGATGGATGAATGGATAAAGAAAATGTGGTATATATATACAACGGAATATTATTCAGCCTTACAAAAGGAGAAAATCCTGACATTTATGACAACATGGATGGACCTGAAGGTTATCATGCTTAGTGAAATAAGTCAGGCACTAAAAGGTAAATAATGTCTGATCTCACCTACGGGTAGATTTTAAATAGTGAAACTCACAGAAGCAGAGAGTAGAATAGTGGTTACCAGGGGCTGGAGACAGAGGAGAATAGGTAATAGTCAACAGGTACAAAGTTTCAGTTATACAAGATAAATAACAGGATAGTGCCTAGAACTGACAGTACTGTACTGTATAGTTAAAATTTGATAAGAGGGTTGGTCTCATGCTAAGTGTTATTAACACACACACACAGTACAGAAATATAATGATAAGGAGGGTGACAGGAAACTGGGAAATGATGGATATATCTACAGTCTTGTTGGTAGCGATGGTGTCACAATTGTATACTTATCTGCAAACGCATTGAGTTGTATAAATTTTTTATGTACTGCCTTTTACATGTTAATCATATCTCAATAAAGTGGTTTTATAAAAAAGAATAAGACTCATAATGTGCATGATAGGTTGATTGGTACATAATGAAGTCAGAGAGATAAGCAGGATCTGGGTCATGTAGGGCTTGGTACACCAGGGAAAGAAGGTATTTTATATTAGATGAGATAAGCAGAGAATGGGAGGTGTTTTTTTGTTGTTGTTGTTGTTGTTGTTGTTTTTGCGGTACGCGGGCCTCTCACTGCTGTGGCCTCTCCCGTTGCAGAGCACAGGCTCCGGACGCGCAGGCTCAGCGGCCAGGGCTCACAAGCCCAACCGCTCCGCGGCATGTGGATCTTCCCGGACCGGGGCACGAACCCATGTCCCCTGCATCGGCAGGCGGACTCTCAACCACTGCGCCACCAGGTAAGCCCCGGAGGTTTTAAATAAGGGTATAACAGGCTTAATTTATGTATTTTGAAGATTTCTGTGGCTGCACCGTAGTGTATTGGAAAGTGGTAAGGGAAGAATAAAGGCACCACCAATCAGTTGGCTGCTGCAGAAATGCAGGAACTGGACTTAGGGTGGTGGTAAAAGAACCATGTAAAAGTAGATGTACTAGGAGTATCATTTTGGAGGTGCATTGACTGGACATGCTAATAGATTTATAGGGAAAAAAAGAAAATACCTAGATTTTTGTCTGGAGAATTCCTTTGGGGAGAGAGGGGACCAGTTGACCGGAGAACAGACAGACTGTCAGGGAGCCCAGGGATGTGAATATAGAGAAATGGCTGTGTGTAGGGACTAGAACAGACCTGGGACATTTCAGATATTGCCAGCTTGAAAAGGTCAGACTCTTCCCTATGCTGTGATGCTATGTCTACAGAATGAAGCCATCACTCCAGGGAGGAGAGTGAGGAAAAGTCCATTGAACTCAGAATGGATACATTTTCTGTCATCAGGCAAATGGAGCCTTGACACAGAAGTTGAGTTGTAGAAAACTCAGTTGACATCTTTTTAATTGCCACGCGGAGTCTGTACTTTGAGGAATTTGTTCCTGTTGAGCCCTATTTATCGAAGCCTTCCTGTGTGCCGTGTAGGATGACAGCATATTTGCATAAGTTATCTCACTTAATCCTTACAAAAAGCAGCGCAAGCTTGTTTCCATTTCTTCTATGAGACTCCTGAGTCTCCGAGGGGTTATATTATTTGCCTAAAATCTCAGTTTGAAGTGAGAGGGCCAAAATTACAACCCAGGCAGGACTGAATCAAAGTCTGTGGACTTCTTCCCTGTGCAAAACCTCCACATATGCTCCCTCATCATGCTGCCTCTTCTTGGGGAGTTGACTCATCTGGAATTAGTGGGAGGTGTTTACTTCCTCCCCTACTACCACAGAGGCTAAAGAACACTGTATTACTAACAGCTGGGTGCTTTCTGGTAAGCAATCACCCTCTTTTCCTGTAGAAAAGAGAAGGATAATCTTGTTTTTCCCCTCTCAGGGATTTATAAATTATAGCAACACAGCTACTGGTGTAAGTCACTCTCCCTCCCTCTTCTCCTCCCCAATGTTTATTCTCAGATGACAATCTTGTTTTTTAGTTGATTGAAAAAAATCAGAAAAAAATTCCACAGGCACCAATCACCACATCTACCTCCCCGCATGCACTTGAACCCAACATTCTCTTTTACTTTTGAGAGGAGATGTTTGGTTTAAGGAGAGAAAAGGTATTGAACAGCCTCTGAGCTTGGGAGAGTAAATGGACTAAGGACATTGTGTGTGTGTGTGTGTGTGTGTGTTGGTATATTTATGTGTGTTTGTGTGGTGTGGCATGTGATATGTGTGGGGTGTGGGTGTGGGAGGATCATTGGACGTTTGTGTGCAGTGTATGGTATGTATGTGTGTTTATATGTGGCACGCGGCACAAATATAGGGTGTAGTGTGTGTGTGTGTGTGTGTGTGTGTGTGTGTGTGTGTGTGTGTGTGTGGTGTTGTGAGGAGCTAAGACTTGTTGACTCTGAGGTACCAGAAAGATTGAATGGGGAAAGAAGGAGGGTGAGATCATAGAGCAGATGCAGTTATGGGTAGTGGCAAGGTTTCCAGGGAATGATGGAGGAAATGAGAGACTGAGAAGCAAAAGGGTCCATATTTCTTTGAGGAGAGGAAGTAAAGGAACTGAGAGGAGGGCATATTGTGTAAATACAGGAATCACCAAGAATCATGACACTCTAACAGGAGCTAAAATCTGCAGCGAAGGAGGAAAAGTGATCTAGGATCAGTAGAGATTGTTCTAAGGAGGAAAGGTGCCTGGTAAGGAGAGTGTTAAGTGTGAAGACGGTATGGTTTGGAAGTGAACGTGTGGAGTGGAGAGAATGTAGGGGGACGAAGTCCCTTCACAGCCATGTCTTTGGGGTTTTCCTTTAGGACGTCTTCCCAGTTTGGGGGACGAGACCTCAGGTATTTGCGGTTTCCATAAAAATATAAAGAAACGTGGTGTTTTCTGTATACCCATCATATAGAAACATTTATATCAGATTTGATGTAAAGAGAGATGAACTGAGAAAAAAAAATTGACAAAAATTCTCAAACCTTAACAGTGTTTCTGGCCTTAGTGGTGTTTTAATTTTTTAATTAAAAAAATATATAAAATACACATTTGGGGTATTTTCCAAATTTCCAATAAGAAACATGTATTACTTTTTAATCAGATAGCAAGGCACAGCACATGTTGCTTAACTAATCACTGAGGCTTGATTTTGAAGTATTCCTGTTTATCTTCTTAAGCAAATGCAAACCATCCAGAGATGTGTGTGATTCACTTTGCTGTGTTGTGCAAATCCCCTTGTAGTCTTTCTAGGCACCCACTTCCCCATGTTTTTCTCCATTATTTTCATGCTAAGCTACCTCAGTGCAATTAGACTTTCTGGAGAGCTGCCAGAGGGCCACCGTGCTGTCCTGTCCTGTGGCATTGGTGCTTAGATGCTTTCAGGCTGACAAAATTCCAAGGCCATTATCAAGTTCTATCCAGAGCTGCTAACTTGTAACACCTTCTAATCCACTTTGATGACAGGCATTTTGACCTCCTTCACCTTGGCTCCATAATCACCACCGGATAAAATATATTGAAAGTTTAATTGAGCTCTAATCATAATTAACAAACATCCAACAAGGTCTGGTCTCTGCATTTTAAGCTGAGGGACATAGTGATTTGGCAATTAAATCTGCAATTAAATAAAGATATTAAGTTAATACATACCATGAATATACAGTGTTTTATAATTAAAATAATTTTTAAAATATACTTTCTCATTCTACCATGAAACTAATTGGAAACTATTCACCTTCATTAGAACATAGATTTAAAAATGAATACTGACTCTTGTTTTCCTACTCATTAACTTAAACAAAAACAAAAATATTCAGTATACATAGCACATACTATCCAGTAATTAAAATTGTCAGCTACCAGTGGGAAAAACTTGTCCTTTCTCCTTGTAGCCTTCACCTGCTCTAAAATATTGTGCAATCTGAAGCCTGTGAAACCTACCAACATGTCAACTAGATTGTGTCCAATGTAAGGAATTTAACATTTAAATGGTGTGTTCATTTCTCCACTTGTATTCTACAAACAAAGCCTTATTTGTTTCAAAAAAATTATGTGTTTGAACCTATTATCTACTTTAAATTTGCTTTTCTGCCTAAAAATAAGGTGATGTTTTTATGAAAGAATGAAAGTGTTATGATACAGCCAGAAAGGATAATATGTATAAACCTTTCTTCAGAAAAACATCAACTTCTTCCCTTTGGATGGTATATAGTTTGCTGGCTTTGATGCAGTTAACTGAGGAAGTCCAAGTTACAACTGTGAAAGGAAAACCAAAATGGAGTCAGAATTGCTAAAAGAGTTCTCAGAAATGCAGCTGGGAGGCTACTGAGAAAGTGTGTGTCAGCTGAAATAAACACACAACCTGAGAGCTGTGAGTTTCAGTTTTATCTGGGGACCTTACTGAGGACTATATCCTGGGAGACAGCCTTTCAGCTCTGAGGGACTGCTCCAAAGAATTAGGGGGAGAGGCCAGTGTGGATAGATAGATAGATAGATATGAGAAACAGGTATCTCAGTCAATAATTTTGGTATTTTTCTATGTAAGAGAAGATGCAAAATCTGTGTTCATAAATTTTTTTTTCTGTAATATATATATATATATATATATATATATATATATATAGCCTGTTTTTACTATTTTCCCAGAGCACAGAGTGCCTCATCCTGTTCTTCTTTCTGAATTCCTTTCAAGGTGTACTATAGGTCAGCAACTACAGTGGCTAATGATTGGATACTTGTAGAACTGGATGGTGGACAACATTCTTTGGTTTATAAGTCCCCATTTTTGGTTATAAATTTGACCAAGGTTTGGGAAGCATGTCATGATCAATTTGTCCCATGTTGCTAAGAAGGTTCCTTCCTAGGTCATGGGAGGATTTTGTCGATAAGCCACTCAATGCGCTATTACTGCACCAGAGCTGGTTAATTGTAGCCGTAAAAGTCTCTGGACCACCTGTCTTACTAGTCTGTTCTGGTCCAGGAAATGATTCTCCCTTGTTGCTTCTTCCCATATCTAGAGTTACACTATTACCATCATTTTTAATCTTATATAGAGCTATATATTTGATCAACCATCTCAAGTCACTTAGTCTTCATTATTTTTGTTGTGGTTCAGTCACACATTGGGCAATACAAGAAACAACAATCTTGTAAAATAGGCAGAATACAAGTAATATAGCTAAAAGCATTAATAAGATCACAAGTACATATTTAAGCCAAAAATTTCCAGCACCATGCCAGTTCTTTAAAAGATCTCCAAGATTAGGGAGTGGATCATTAAAGGCAGAAATCTGATTTTTTTCATGTTGGTCATTAAACGTGTTATATTAAAGGATTTATCTGGTATAAAGACAACCTTCAGTTTCAATTATGGTACAAGTGCCTCCTTGAGATATCGTAAAGATACCATGGGGAAAGGTTTACTTAGATCTGGAAAACAAAGATTAAAAGCCAGTAATATTTCAGAAAAAAAAGTTATAAAAATTATTGTTCAGCTCTATGTACTAATTTTTGGTCTTAATTTTCCATTTACAGTTTTATGAAGCCATCAGGGTTTCCACTAGAATTATTTAATTTCTTACCCAGTTCAGTAGTATCATCTGAAAGCTATCAGAAACCCATACTTGTCAAAAAGTCCTTTCTATGAATATTGTTCAAGATGAAGCATTTTTGTAAAATCATCAGAGTAAAATAATAACTGTCTATAAATGACAAAGACAAAACAACATGGTTAAAGACCTGATTACAATGTAATTGTTAAAGAAATTTGGTTAATTTTGTGACATATGATATTTACAAATAATCGCTAAAATTATGACTGATAACATTATATACCAGGACATATTTGAATTTTAGAAATTTTATATAATTTCTAGAACATTTATATTAATAACATTTATCCATATAGTACAACCTTGGAAGGTTTATCATCACTCATTTGACAGTGCTTCCCATGTAATTTAACATACCAAAAGGCCTAATTAGTTTAATATCTCTGTTTGGGGTTTTTCAGGGGCCTTCTGAAATGTCCCAAAGTTAGGTAGAGATCAAAAGACCTCCATTTAAAATCCGATTTGGGAAAGTTTGTCAAAGATATCAAAAGGTTTTAAAACACTTGGTCAAATAGGATGATAGGTCACTGTGAAACAATACTTATTCACTTAACCAAAGTAAAAATAAGATATTTCAAAGGCAAATACAAAAAGTTACAAGAGATCACTTACAGAGTAAAGAAATTTTACAATCTGCTATTAAAAGCAGATTAATAATCCAAGAAGACATTATCTTCTTAAAAGGGAGAGAAAACCGAATTCTAATTTTGTAACAGCTCACTTTTTATACTAAAATGTACTTCTCAATTAAATTTATTCTAATCTTAGCCAATTCTGACCATGCACAAAACCCTTTTCTCAAGGTTTCTCTTCTACAAACCCTATATAACTTCTGTTTTTACCTTCAGGATTTGTCCCACGCTTTCCTTTTTTTTCTCTCTCTCTTTTTTAACCTCTCTTTAGGACAAAATTACTTTCTTTTCCCTTAATACAAATCAAAGCAAACTGAACATATAATTGAAGTCTTCCATGATATTCTATCAGCTTCTGCTTATTCTGTAGTCTACTCATTTAGGAGGAATATATTCCATGAACTGATACACTGGAGTCTGAGGATGAGGTATTTAACAGCAGAACAACAATATTGAAGAAACACTAAATTTAGTCACAGTGGTAGACCCATTTTCAGAAACTTGGCCCAAAAGAAGCTTAAAATGTCTCCTATACCACCAGTTGGCAGAACCAAGCTTTTGGAAAGAAAACGCAGACAGCAAAGCAGAGAGAGTGAAAGAGCAAACACTGACACGGAAGAGAGTGCTCAAATTAGAAGCACTTTCCATTCTTCTCCCTTGTTCTTCAATAGTTTGGCTATCAGTGCTTTATTATTTGACATCTAGATATTCATGGCTTTTGGTCTTCATTTCAAACTACATGCGTTACATAAGCCTTTTCTGCCTTGCTTAATGATTTTTTTCCCTTGAATTATGCCTTGTCAGATGTTGCAATCATAGACACAGGCTTTCACATTGTATAACTTTGTTCTTCCTTTTGCTTTCCATCATCATGAATTGTCTCTTGCATTCAGTTTTTAATTGAATTTTGACTTTTGCTCTAATTTGAAAGTCTTTTAATAAGTGAGTGTAGTGTATTTCCATTGATTGCTATTATAGATATGTTGGGTGATGTTTCTACTATATTTTTATGATATTGCATTTAGATAGCTTTAAAAAACATTTTTGGTACAAGACTGCTCAGTTATAATTTGTTTTGTGTGTTGTTTTCTATTTATTTATATTATTCTCCTTTACTTCTCACATTTAGTCTTAGAAAACGATTATAGAACAATATTATAAACATGAAATAGTATTTGCATCCTTCAGTTTACTGAGGCAGAAATCATACATTGAGTTTATTCTAAAATAATAACCGGGTCTTGCAATATAATTAAACACTAAGTAAGAATATTAAAGCCTGGGGCTTCCCTGGTGGCACAGTGGTTGAGAGTCCGCCTGCTGATGCAGGGGACACAGGTTCATGCCCCCGTCCGGGAAGATCCCACATGCCGCAGAGCGGCTGGGCCCGAGAGCCATGGCTGCTGAGCCTGCGCGTCCGGAGCCTGTGCTCTGCAACGGGAGAGGCCACAACAGTGAGAGGCCCATGTACTGAAAAAAAAAAAAGAATATTAAAGCCTGAAATCTAATCAAGGTTATACAATTTAACCTCATTCATTTAAATTTACCTAAGATAATCCTTACTTAAGAAACAAATAGCAGATTAGAGATCAATGCATATACATATGGTAAATATTTGTAATTGCTTTTAGGCAGGATTTAGTAAGATGACAGTGTATATCTATAGCCATTTGAAAAATATTTTTGTCTAAAATAGCCTTCTTCATCTTGAAATATATATTATATGTACATACACATATGTATATATTATGATAATTTGGGGATAACTGATAGTTTCCCATTGAGGTAGGCAGACTGATGGCCCCCAAATATGTCAATGTTCTAATTCCTGGATCCTGTGAATATGTCATGTTACATGCAAAAGGGAATTAATGTTATAGGTGGAATTAAAGTTACTAGTCAGTTAACTCTGGAGAGATTATCCTAGATTATCCCTTGCGCCCAATGAAATCGTTAAGTGTCCTTGAAAGATGAAAGACAGAGGCAGAAGAGAAAGTGTCAGAGTGATGCAATGTGAGAAAGACATGAATGGCCATTGCTGGCTTTGAGATGAAACAGCATAAGTCAAGGAATGCTGGCAGGCTCTAGAAGCTAGAAAGAGCAAGAAAATATATTCTCCCCCAAAGCCTCCAGAAAAATACACAGTCCCACCTACACATTTATTTTAGCCCCAGTGAGACTAATTTCAGACTTCTGACCTCCAGAACTCTGAAATAATAAATTTGTATTGCTTTAAGCCACTAAGTTTAGGTGATTTACTATAGCAGCCAAAGGAAACCAATACATCCATTTTTGTAATAAATATGTGTTTGTGTGTGTTTGTGTGTATTTACTTCAGGGTCACTTATAAACTCAATGAAACTTTTGGAGTTTATCTTAAAAGGTGAGTACACACATTCCCAAACTGGAACACTATATTTGCATTATTCCCAGTACTCTTGAGCTCAAAAATCCTTTGAGGCTCAGTACATCTGAAGTGATATAAAAATATTTCACTGTAAACACAGCTCTATAGGTAATATTTTTAAACCAACCATACCATATTCTATACTACATGCTCTTCCTAAATAAATGTGAGTTTTCATAAAAATTTGCTAAGTATCCAAACCACAATTTCCAGACTAGACAATTTAAACTACTACATTTTATTGAGAAAAAATTAATGCACACTGAAAAGAAAGGTGTTTGATGTTCTACTGACTTCCAACATGCCTTTTGTTAGTCTATCACAGATATTGCTAAACCACGGGATCAAATAGAGATGAACACATTGATTTTTTAATTGCCAATTTTTTTCTTCTGTAGGATACCCTGAAATAAAATCTCATCAACAGCTGCATGGATTCTTTCCTGTGTTGAACAGACTGAGTGAATAGAAGTGACTTTAAATAAAGTCTAGTTATTTATAGGGAAGCAGATAAAAGACTTATGCTCCAGTGGTATGCATTGGGTTAAGGTATGAACATTTGAAATGGTAATAGACTAAAGTTGTGTGCTAACTTTTTATATCTTTTTATGCTATCTTACTGAGAACCCATAAACCAGGCATTAAATATCTAAAACTAGACATCAAAAACATTTTAGACATTCTAAACTACAGTAAGTGTCATCTTTTTTATCACTCATAGCAACACAATTTAAATAATTCTGGAGTGGAAACAGGCACCCATGACAAATTTTAGCTTTGCTTAAAACCCTTTGCCTATCTTTAAATGAATATTTTAGTACCTTTCTTACAGTTTCTTTCATCATCTTAAGTACGAAAAGAGGGAGAAAGAAAGAAGATGATGCCAGAGCCCAGAAACCAGGACCACCTGGTGAAAGTCTATCTGATGACTTCCAGAGCTGGAAAGGAGATGCCAAAGACAGGAGAAAGAAGAAGGAAAACACTGTAAAGCAACTATACTCCAATAAAAAATTAATTAAAAAAAAGAAAGGAGAAAAACCTTGCCTTCTCCCCTTCCACCACCTTCATATCTTCATCAAACACTTCTCATTGGTTGAACGTACCTAGAAACCAGAGGGCAAAAAGCCTGGGAATATATGTCCTTAGGATACAGATAAAAGCCAGGGAAGGGAGAGAATTAATTTGAGAAGAAGGAAAGAGTGATTGACATGCTAAGCTATACCACAAAATACATAAAGAGAAAGAACTTTGTCACTTTTCTTTCTATGTAGGGATGACAATATGCAGAAGTAAGTAAGGCAGTGTTTACATCTCATTTTATTTTCACTGACCATGACCACATCAAAAAGAATTCACTGGTGTAGGTGGGGTGATATTTGCATAATTACCCATATGTAGATTTGATTGTATATTTATTTTATTATTTCGATTAAACAATGTTACTGGATGTTGGCCATACCTTTCAGTTACTTTTCAAACACAATGGCTAAAACCCCTATTACATGTTAACTCATCTTGTGTATTGGATGAAGAATGCCACTGTTTACTTTCAAATTTCTGCCTTGTTTTCATAAGTGAATCGTTTATAGACATTTTTTGTAGTCAATTTTAAAGGTAATATGTGTAAGTCAGAGAGGGAGGTAGGAAGCAAGCTTATCATTTATTATCCAATTATACTTTTCCACATAGTACTATAAGAATTAAACATTGAATTATTCAAAGTTTTTTTTTAAATTAAGACTCTCAAATAATGAAAGAAGACAGCCACTCCTTAAAGTGGTGGAATTAACATTTACAGATAATTTGGTTTCAATGTCATTAAGCTAACAATGTAGACATATAAAATAGCACACATAAATTGAATTTTAGAAATTAAAAAATAAGGTAGAAAACATCCTTCTTTTTATTGCAAGACTAAAATGGAACATAACTAATGTTGAGTGTCTGCCCAGGGCACTTGTGAACTTCCACACATTGTTTCTCAATGACGTATTGCCACGTGAACTATCATGGACTCTATTAACATCTCACGTTTGGTTGTGTCTGTAGTGGGCAGATTATCAGTCCCTCAAAAATGTTGGTACCCTAATCTCTGGAACTTGTGAATATGTTATGATACCTGTCAAAAGGGACTTTGCAGGTGTAATTAAGTTTACAGACCTTAAAATAGGAAGATCATCCTGATGACCCGTCCAAATGGCCCACTTGAACAACATGTGCCCTTAAAAACAGAGCACTTTCTCTAGCTGGAGTCAGAGATGCAGCAGAGAGAACTCAGAGCGATTGAAGCACATGCAGTACTTGATGTGACGCACTGTTACTGGCTCTGAGATGTAGGAACTCAAGTGCAAGAACCAGATAGAAGTCCATGGTACACATGAGAGGGAATGTGGCAGCCTTTAGGAGAAAATGCTGTACCCTGACTCACCACCAGCAAGGAAAGGACAACCTAAGTCCTGCAACCAAGAAGAACAGAGCTCGATCAATGACCTGAAAGAACTTGGAAGTGGTTTCCCCAGAGGCTCCCATAAGAAATACATTCCACGTTCCAGCTGCATGCCACACTTGTGCTTTGTTCCTATTCCCAAGTACTCAAGACCCTTTTATCCTCACGTCCCATTACACCCACAGCACCTGCTAGAATGCCTCAATTCACACCCTGACAAAGCCCTCCGCATCTCTAATTTCACCTTCTCTGTTCTTGCCTTTGGTTCTCCCAAGCTGCTTTAATCACATCTCGGTTTAGTTATTCAATCAATATTAACTGAGCACCTGTATTTGCCTGACAATCTGCTATGGGTGTTTTGGGAATAAAGCAGATACTGTGTGTGCCCATCTTATGAAGAAAATGTGTAGAATAAAGAATACTACAATGAGGAGATAGAGTGACTCATAGATCTGTGTGGCACTTGTCTAGTTGTGTATAATTTATTTCTTTCCATTCATCTCTTTCAAATAATTTACTGAGCTCCACAGAGCATAGAATAATGTGTTATACATCATCTGATGAAGGGAATTCTCAACACAGAGCTGGGGCTGGCATAGGAATTAAATGACCTATGGACAGTATCATGAACCAGATACTGGCAAAAGTTAGAAAACCAAGGAATGCAAGGAACCCAGCAAAAAAAAAAAAAGAATCTATCTTTCCTAAGAAAGAAGTAATATAGCTGAGTACTCAATGGGAGACCAGGCATCTTACCTGAGGAGCTGTTACTTTTAACAAGAAAGTCCTATCTCAAAGGTGTCCCTGTTCTATGTGCCAGAGTGCTGACAGCACTAGGAGTAAGCAACAACGGGAAACACAAAAAGGATCAAAGGAAAATGAACAATTTTGAGAAGTGAAAATAAATCTATAAACTTCTGCTTAGTGCTTATGGCTGTGTATATCCAGATATGCCATAAAATACGTTAGCATCATGTCCTGACTTAGGTCAATACCTTTAGCATGACCCCCTCATGGCAAGCCTATTTCATGGATGATGTTTTGCTGGTAAATCTGGTTCTATGAACACTGTGTCTTTGACAAAAACAGTTTAGTGTATTGTTTTGTGGCAGTTTCCTTTACTTTTTTACTAACATTTCCTTCTTACTGTGGGTAAAAATATCAATCATTATTGTCTTTATATATTTACATTTTCTATATGTGTAATTGCATTTAATATTATTTATATTAAGTACACTTAATATTATTAAAATATTCAAAATTAGGGAGAATTAAAATCTCTTTAAAAATTAATTTGAAACTGTTAAATTCTCACAACAGTTCAAACACACTCTCTCCTCTTCAATGATTCATTCCTCGACTTAATTTAATCTGGCTTCCCTTGAAAGTTTCTCCCTAAGAGTTTCAGTGATGTCCATGTTTTAACTCCAGCAGGAATTTGTCCGTTCTCATCCTCATTTACCTCTTCACACTGTTTAACACCTCTTTCCATTGGTTTCTAAGATGTTAAATCTTCCAGAGGTCTTTCCTGATTCTTTGTTAGTTTTCTTGCTGAGGCTTCCTCTCATATCTTATTTTTAATTGTAGGTGTTTCCATGGGCTCAGTTCCAGCTACATTTCTTGCTTCCTTACACATTTTCTCTTGAGAACTGAGCCCTTCCTTGGCAATATTACTTAGATAAAACTACATATGTCAACAAGACTTAGTTGTTTGCCCAGGAAAAAATAAGGCAGTTTGCTTTGGAAGAGTCCCACAAATCAATTTACTGGAGACAGGGTAATGTTCACCTGTACAAACAACTTGCAGTACACTATCAAGAATAACTTCCAGGCCGTCATTTCTGTGTCCCCTGATCCTCAACTATTATATCGTAAACTTTTCTCACTCCTCCTGTGGATGGAGCTCAGAGTCTAAACTGCTGGACTAACAGAAAACCTCAGATCCCAGGGAATATCAATTAGAGTGAGGCCTCCTAGAGGTCCTCATCTCAGCACCAAGACCCAGCTCTATCCAACCACCTGCAAATTCCAGTGCTGGATGTCTCAGGCCAAATGACCAGTAGACAGGAATCAGTACCACCAATTAAAAAAAAAAAAAAAGAAACAACAAAAAAATATGTTACAGAAGAAGTAACAAGGTAAAAACCAACAGGACCAAATAAATGAAGATGAAATAGGCAACCTACCTGAAAAGGAACTCAGAGCAATGATAGTAAAGATGTTCCAAAATCTCAGAAAAAGAATGGAGAAACATAAGAAACATCTAACAAGGATCTAGAAGAGCTAAAGAGCAAACAAACAGTGATGAACAATACAATTATTGAAACTAAAAATACTCTAGATGGAATCAATGACAGAATAACTGAGGCAGAAGAAAGGATAAGTGACCTGGAAGATAAAATGGTGGAAATAAATGCCAGGGAGCAGAGTAAACAAAAAGGAATGAAAAGAGTTGAAGAGAATCTCAGAGACCTCTGGGACAACATTAAATGCACCAACATTCAATTATAGGGGTCCCAGAAGAGGAAGAGAAAAATAAAGGGTCTGAGAAAATACTTGAAGAGATTATAGTCAAAAACTTCCCTAACATGGGAAAGGAAATAGTCAATCAAATCCAGGAAGCACAGAGATTACCATACAGGATAAACACAAAGAGAAACATGCTGAGAAACATATTAGTCAAACTATCAAAAATTAAATACAAAGAAAAAATATTAAAAGCAGCAAGGAAAAAACAACAAATAACATACAAGGGAATCCCCATAAAGGTTAAGAGCTGATGTTTGAGCAGAGACTCTGCAAGCCAGAAGGGAGTGGCAAGATATATTTAAAGTGATGAAAGGGAAAAACCTACAACCAAGATTACTCTACCCAGTAAGGATCTCATTCAGATTCGATGCAGAAATTAAAACCTTTACAGATAAGCAAAGGTTAAGAGAATTCAGCACTACCAAACCAGCTTTACAACAAGTGCTAAAGGAACTTCTCTAGGCAGGAAACACAAGAGAAGGAAAAGACCTACAAAAACAAACCCAAAACAATTAAGAAAATGGTAATAGGATCATACATATTGAAAATTACCTCAAATGTAAATGGATTAAATGCCCAACCAAAAGATATAGACTGGCTGAATGGATATAAAAACAAAACAAGTACATATGCTGTTCACAAGAGACTCACTTCAGACCTAGGGACACATACAGACTGAAAGTGAGGGGATGGAAAAAGATATTCTTGGCAAATGTAAATCAAAAGAAAGCTGGAGTAGCAATACTCATATCAGACAAAATCAACTTTAAAATAAAGATTATTACAAGAGACAAAGAAGGACACTACATAATGATCAAGGGGTCAATCCAAGAAGAAGATATAATAATTATAAATATCTATGCACCCAGCATAGGAGCACCTCAATACATAAGGCAACAGCTAAAAACTATAAAAGAGGAAATAGACAGTAACACAACAGTGGGAGATTTTAACACCTCACTTACACCAATAGACTGCTCATCTAAACAGAAAATAAATAAGGAAACACAAGCTTTAAGTGACACAATAGACCAGATAGATTTAATTGATATTTATAGGACATCCCATCCAAAAACAACAGAATATACATTCTGCTCAAGTGCTCATAGAACATTCTCCAGGATCGATCATATCTTGGGTCACAAATTAAGCTTTCATAAATTTAAGAATATTGAAATCATATCAAGTATCTTTTCCAACCACAACGCTATGAGACTAGATGTCAATTACAGGAAAAAAAGTGTAAGAAATACAAACAAATGGAAGCTAAACAATACACTACTAAATAACCAAGAGATCACTGAAGAAATCAAAGAGTAAATAAAAAAATACCTAGAAACAAATGACAATGAAAACACAATGACCCAAAACCTATGGGATGCAGCAAAAACAGTTCTAAAAGGGAAGTTTATAGCAATAAAATCCTACCTCAAGAAACAAGAAACAACTCTAACAACCTAACCCTACACCTAAAGCTATTAGAGAAAGAAGAACAAAGAAACCCCAAAGTTAGCAGAAGGAAAGAAATCATAAAGGTCAGATCAGAAATAAATAAAAAAGAAATGAAGGAAACGATAGCAAAGATCAATAAATCTAAAAGCTGGTTCTTTGAGAAGATAAACACAATTGATAAACCATTAGCTCATCAAGAAAAAAGGGAGACGACTCAAGTCAATAAAATTAGAAATGAAAAAGGAGAAGTAACTGACACTGCAGAAATACAAAGGATCATGAGAGATTACTACAAGCAACAATATGTCAATAAAATGGACAAACTGGAAGAAATTGCCAAATTCTTAGAAAGGTATAAGATTCCAAGACTGAACCAGGAAGAAATAGAAAATATAAACAGACCAATCACAAGCACTGAAATTGAGACTGTGATTAAAAATCTTCCAACAAACAAAAGCCCAGGACCAGATGGCTTCACAGGTGACAAGCATTTAGAGAAGAGCTAACACCTATCCTCAAACTCTCCCAAAATATAGCAGAGTGAGGAACACTCCCAAACTCATTCTGGAAGGCTACCATCACCCTGATACCAGAACCAGACAAAGATGTCACAAAAAAAGAAAACTACAGGCCTATATCTCTAATGAACATAGATGCAAAAATCCTCAACAAAATATTATCAAATAGAACCCAACTGCACATTAAAAAGATCATACACCATGATCAAGTGGGGTTTATCCCAGGAATGCAGGATTCTTCAATATATGCAAATCAAACAGCGTGATACACCATATTAACAAATTGAAGGATAAAAACCTTATGATAATCTCAATAGATGCAGGAAGAGCTTATGACAAAATTCAACACCCATTAATGATAAAAACTCTCCAGAAAGTAGGCATACAGGGAACTTTCCTCAACATTATAAAGGCCATATATGACAAACTCAGCATCAAGCATCATTCTCAGTGGTGAAAAACTGAAGTAATTTCCTCTAATATCAGGAATAAGGCAAGGTTGCCCACCCTCACCACTATTATTCAACACAGTTTTGGATGTTTTAGCCACAGCAATCAGAGAAGAAAAAGAAATAAAAGGAATCCAAATCAGAAAAGAAGAAGTAAAAGTGTCACTGGTTGCAGATGACATGATACTATACATAGAGAATCCTAAAGATGCTACCAGAAAACTACTAGAGTTAATCAATGAATTTGGTAGAGTAGCAGGATACAAAATTAATGCACAGAAATCTCTTGCATTCCTATACACTAATGATGAAAAATCTGAAAGTGAAATCAAGAAAACACTCCCATTTACCATTGCAACAAAAAGAATAAAATACCTAGGAATAAACCTACCTAAGGAGACAAAAGACCTGTATGCAGAAAACTCTAAGACACTGATGAAAGAAATTAAAGATGATAAAAACAGATGGAGAGATATACCATTTTCTTGGATTGGAAGAATCAACACTGTGAAAATGACTATACTACCCAAAGCAATCTACAGATTCAACGCAATCCCTATCAAACCACCAATGGCATTTTTCACAGAACTAGAACAAAAAATGCACAATTTGTATGGAAACACAAAAGACCCCAAATAGCCAAAACAACCTTGAGGAAGAAAAACGGAGCTGGAGGAATCAGGCTCCCTGATTTCAGACTATACTACAAAGCTATAGTAATCAGGATAGTATGGCAGAAAAAACAGAAATATAGATCAATGGAACAAGATAGAAAGCCCAGCAATAAACCCACGCACATATGGTCACCTTATCTTTGATATAGGAGGCAGGAATGTACAGTGGAGAAAGGACAGCCTCTTCAATAAGTGGTGCTGGGAAAACTGGACAGGTACATGTAAAAGTATGAGATTAGATCACTCCCTAACACCATACACAAAAATAAGCTCAAAATGGATTAAAGACCTAAATGTAAGGCCAGAAACTATCAAACTCTTAGAGGAAAACATAGGCACAACACTCTATGATATAAATCACAGCAAGATCCTTTTTGACCCACCTCCTAGAGAAATGGAAATAAAAACAAAAATAAACAAATGGGACCTAATGAAACTTCAAAGCTTTTACACAGCAAAGGAAACCATAAACAAGACCAAAAGACAACCCTCAGAATGGGAGAAAATATTTGCAAATGAAGCAACTGACAAAGGATTAATCTCCAAAATTTGCAAGCAGCTCATGCAGCTCAATAACAAAAAAACAAACAACCCAATCCAAAAATGGGCAGAAGACCTAAATAGACATTTCTCCAAAGAAGATATACAGACTACCAACAAACACATGAAAGAATGTTCAACTTCATTAATCATTAGAGAAATGCAAATCAAAACTACAATGAGATATCATCTCACACCAGTCAGGATGGCCATCATCAAAATATCTAGAGACAGTAAATGCTGAAGAGGGTGTGGAGTAAAGGGAACACTCCTGCGCTGCTGGTGAGAATGTGAATTGGTACAACCACTATGGGGAACAGTATGGAGGTTTCTTAAAAACTACAAATAGAACTACCATATGACCCAGCAATCCCACTACCGGGTATATACCCTGAGAAAACCATAATTCAAAAATAGTCGTGTACCAAAATGTTCATTACAGCTCTATTTACAATAGCCTGGAGATGGAAACAACCTAAGTGTCCATCATCGGATGAATGGATAAAGAAGATGTGGCACATATATACAACGGAATATTACTCAGCCATAAAAAGAAACAAAATTGAGCTATTTGTAATGAGGTGGATGGACCTAGAGTTTGTCATACAGAGTGAAGTAAGTCAGAAAGAGAAAGACAAGTACAGTATGCCAACACATATATATGGAATTTAAGGAAAAAAATGTCATGAAGAACCTAGGGGTAAGACAGGAATAAAGACACAGACCTACTAGAGAATGGACTTGAGGAAATGGGGAGGGGGAAGGGTAAGCTGTGACAAAGTGAGAGAGTGGCATGGACGTATATACACTACCAAATGTAAAATAGATAGCTAGTGGGAAGAAGCCGCATAGCACAGGGAGATCAGCTCGGTGCTTTGTGACCGCCTGGAGGGGTGGGATAGGGAGGGTGGGAGGGAGGGAGATGTAAGAGGGAAGAGATACGGGAACATATGTATATGTATAACTGATTCACTTTGTTATAAAGCAGAAACTAACACACCATTGTAAAGCAATTATACCCCAATAAAGATGTAAAAAAAAAAAAAAAGAGATAAATCAAGCATGTTCAAACCATCTCCCAGAAGTCCTCAGTGATACCTGCAATGGCACCTATCACTGGCTCCCCATCTTTTGGCTTCCAGTCCTCCTGTCTCACTTCCCAGCTCCTGACTGACAGATGCTTTCAATAATGCCCTTCCAAATAAACTGCACTCAATGAGTTGCTAATCTGAGAGTCACCTTCAGGGAAAACCAAACTAGGACACTCCTTCAACTGTCTCTTTTGTTTGTTTGGTTTAATTGTTCACTTGGACAGCCTCAAAAATACTCAGTTTAGAGACTTCACAGTGTATCTTATTCTTTCTCTGAGTCTCTGAGTCTCTATCTCTGTCTCTCTTAACCTTGAGCTTAATTTTATTTCCTTGAGACAGGCCCCTGTGTGTGCTTGGGTTGGTGATCATGGAGGAAAAACTGAAATTTGTGTTAATTTGTGGGTCCAGAAGGGTGGGCCTCCTAGTGATATATAGCAGGGCCTTGTGGAGCCCTCCTCTGGAGCACAAAAGCCTTTCTATGTCCCCCAATTCTTGATTACAGGATATAGTCTTCATTCAGCCTCCCTGACCTTCCCTGAGTTCCAAGAGCAGGTCCAAACAGATGCTAATTAGGGAAGAGAGGACCAGTCCAAAGAAACAATAGTGCAGCCTTGGGTCGAGTTCCTTGTTCCCCCTCAAGGGATATACATAACAATATCTTTGAGCTGTTTTGCAGACACAGAAACCTTCAGCAGGTGGGAGAAATTTATCTGCCCACAAGCATGTAGACCCCAGACGGTTGGGAACAGAAGGTTGATGATGCTGACTCCCACTTACCTCCCCACCAACCAATCAGACGAAGGTCCACGAGCTGATCATGCCCT
Organism: Orcinus orca; assembly: GCF_937001465.1. NCBI lineage: Eukaryota > Metazoa > Chordata > Mammalia > Artiodactyla > Delphinidae > Orcinus > Orcinus orca. Next base: position 110,235,930 of record NC_064565.1, read on the forward strand.
CTTTAAAACACTACTATAAAACTTCTCACTACCCCCTTCTAAGTTGGGACACATAGTTTTGAGGGCATTAGCAACGCTGTGGCCCCCTTTGCCTGGCAAAGAAACAAAGCTATTTTTTTCCTACTTCACCCAAAACTGTCTCCAAGATTTAATTGTGTCGGGATACAGAGGCCAGATTCAGCTTCACTAGCTAACTCTACTTAAGAACTCTAGGCTTAACCATATGCAAATTTGGTTTTCCTTGGTCTCCCTGGCCCCCCTCCATACCATCTCACCACTCTGTCACAGGCACTGGTCTGCTCTGGGGACCACTACCCTCCTTTACAGTGGTAAGGAATCAGGGAGGATAGTTCAGGAAATTATGGAACCACCAACTCCAATTCCTCTCTTCAGCGTTGACACCACCCCATGGTTTTCTTCTGCTTCTGGGCAGCACTGCTACATGTCGCCTAATAACACAGCTGCAGAAAAACCTGGGGATCAGAGCTTCAAGGTGATTTTGACCAAGACTCCTTTGTGCCCCACTTGTGTGCCTGGCCCAGCCCATCATCAGTTGCCACACACAGTTGTAGAGGTGACAGCTTAGATAAATTATTCCACTCAGGAACGCCTGTAGGTATGCCTTTCCATCCAGATGGCAGTTTCTGGTCATGGTTCTCCAGGGACAATGAGACTTGGCACATCACCTTGCTTCTTTCTCCTGGGTCTCTCTTCTTTTCCCCCAGTCTCTCCCCTATGTCATCTGCCTCTCCCCTCGAGGTCACCAATTTTCCCCAATGTTGGACCCTACGTGCCTTCAATCTCCTATATTTGTACTTTAGTTGTTCAGCAAGACTTCACATTAATTCCACCCTGCTATGTGGAAGGAGTCAAAACCCAGGCTGGATTCACCATCTTGGGAACTGGAAGCCAAACTCTCACTAGGGTAAAAGTGCTTAAAGGAAATAAACAGCTGCTTCTTCTCTTGAAAATGATTAGGCAGCAAGGGTATAAAAGATAATTCAAGCATGAAATTTTATCCAACCATGTCTTTGAGTTATCAAATAATTTAATTAGTTATTAGAATACTCTATTTGATGTCTATTAGTTAAAGTATTTTTATTTTTCAAAAATTGTCCACTCAGTTAATAATTTTGGATAAAAATGAAGAATGACCTCTTTCGTGTAACTCTAAAGAAATAAATGACAGGAAATTAGAGAAAACTAAATTTAGTATAAATTATCAAAATCCATATGCAAAAACTAAAATATAATGATAAAGTGCTAGCACTAAGTATAATTTCAAATCACCATTTTATCTGAAAATTTTAATTTAAAGGAAAGAATAAAAATGGTTGAAGTAGAGTTATTGCCACAATGTTCTAAAATTTTTAAAAATCTAGAACTTGAGTTTTCACAAAGCTGCAAATGTTTTAATATATACAATTCTAACCAGAAGTGGGGATAGGGGAAAGATTAGAATCATTCTCACCAAAAATGGTCATTCTTTTCTTTGGTGTGACCACTTCCAGTTCTTCTAATAGTTTTTTGTTTGTTTGTTTTATTTAGTTTTATTATTATTATTTTTTTGGCTGTGTTGGGTCTTCGTTTCTGTGCAAGGGCTTTCTCTAGTTGCGGAGAGCAGGGGCCACTCTTCATCGTGGTGTGTGGACCTTTCACTTTCGAGGTCTCTCTTGTTGCGGGGCACAGGCTCCAGACATGCAGGCTCAGTAGTTGTGGCTCACGGGCCTAGTTGCTCCGCGGCATGTGGGATCCTCCCAGACCAGGGCTCAAACCCATGTCCCCTGCATTGGCAGGTAGATTCTCAACCACTGCGCCACCAGGGAAGCCCATCTTCTAATAGTTTTTTATTTCTAGAGTACAATTGTGTTGAGGTGAGGAAAATAAGTTTGGGGACCTGAAGTAATAAATAAGGAAAAACAATTACTCTGGAGGCAGGGTGTGTAAATTTATAGATTAGAAGTGATGGGCTTCTCTGGTGGCACAGTGGTTGAGAGTCCGCCTGCCGATGCAGGGGACACGGGTTCGTGCCCCAGTCTGGGAAGAACCCACACGCCGCAGAGCAGCTAGGCCAGTGAGCCGTGGCCACTGAGCCTGCGTGTCCGGAGCCTGTGCTCTGCAACGGGAGAGGCCACAACAGTGAGAAGCCCACGTACCACAGAGAAGTGATGAGATGGGATGAGAGAAGAATTAACACACTCATCCTTTGTCTTCCCCCACCAGATACACAGAGAATGGTTGGCTCTTCATGTGAGAAGAGAACAGAGAATGTAGAATCTTCCAACTGTCTAAACACTAAGTTGATTGCCTAAGTCTTTACAGGGTAGTGCAATTCTGTTCATGCTTCAAGTTGCTTTGGCTGATTGTGGATGGTTCTGATATAATTACCATATAAAAAATCACATCAACTTATTTTGAAGAGCCATCCTTGGGCATGCCCAAGATGGTCTTAAAATTTCTCAGCTTAACTAAACTTTAGACAGGCTTCCTCCTGCCTCTATGCCCATGACCTTTCTCTCATTCCAGCCCAGAATCCAGTTGGTCTAACCACAGGGGTCCTTCCATCTCCCTTTTCTTAAAGTATTTACTTTAAAAAACTTAAAATTATAAACTCTCTTCCCTTTTGAGATAAAAATATTTTCAGAAGCCACTTGCTAGCTTTATAACCCAGGACCATCTTTACCAAGAACTGGGAGTTATTCCTTTGAAACATAATTATCAAGGAGGATAAGGTCTTTGTCTTCCAGTCTCTGTGCAAGGATGGGAGCTTAACTTCCATGTGCATCCAGCTCCAAGTTTTAAAGCTGTCTTCTGTCATAAAGACAAGAGAAAGTTTACTTTTCCTTTGGTCAAAGCCAATTAGCAAACACAGATGGTCCACAGTCCTCTTACTCTAGTTCTTAAAAACTCTCCCACCCTTTGTTTCAGTGGGATTCAGCTCAACTGAGGTCTGGACTCTCCTACTACAATAGCCTTGAATAAACTCTTTATTTCCTGTTTAATTTTGTCTGCTGAAATCTTTGCTTTGACAGGCAATATTATGGGAAAAGCAAGTTTATCTTCAGCATTTTCAGGGATTGTTTTATGCAGCATTTAGGGATGGAGAATTGATTACCAAATGTTTAGAAATATAGCTTCATAAGAATTCAGAATCGGGGCAAATAGTTACGGTGGTTTGTTATATTTGGTGTAATAAATATAAGACAAATAAAGAGTTAGGATATTTTTATTCCTAGATCATCCCAAATTAAACGATCAAGGAGAAGTTATTTAGCCACCTTGGGCCTCAGTTTTCTCATTTACAAAATGAAGAGTTTTGACAAATTCATTTCCAACTCTAATATTCTTATTTGAAGCTATTTTTATCTTAAAGACTTGGTTTTATCCCAATTAAGAAGCAGGCTTCCTCTTATATCTGGATATAATCATTAGACTACATGGTATCTTTAGTTGGGAACATAGACTCATCATGATGTGAAGTGATGTGTTCATTGCAACAAATCCATACACCATTAGTTGCCAATTAACAAGCTTTTAAATGACATTCTTAAATGAATAATAAGATTGTTGCCAAGGAACACGGCTACCTCACCAACACTCCAGCTGTTAATTTTAATCTTAGCTGTGCTGTAGCCCAATATTCCAATAATTTCTCCCTTTTTACTTGAAATTAATCAATGTTGATGGAAAAGCCTATATCAAAAAGTAATTATAGAAAAAAATATGTGATCTCCTCATTCTTCTAGATCATGTTGCACCTTCATTGTCTATAAAATCCTTCTAAAATGTTTTTTCCATGTTCTTTCATCATCATCATTTAGTCAAATAACTATTATTGATAGACCCATAATCCAGAGGGAAGAAAAAATGTTTTATCCCTAAATTCTAACACCATGGCTAAATTATTTTCTTTAAAAAAAATGATGTTTATCAACACTATGGGTATACGAAGTTGTTTTTTCATATTTGTTGGTATTTTCATATGGTAGGCATGTAGACACATGGAGACCACCAAGAATGACATCTCTGCTTACCAGTCATAGTGGTCAAGACACCTTATTAATAACAAATAACATTCTAGAAGAGATGGCACTTAGATGCCTCAGATTTATCAAATCCTATAACTAGTGTGGATTTCATAAATCCTCCAGTCCAATGACCTTCTTTTACCAATGAGAATATTGAGAGATTTAAATAATTTGTGCCATTCAATTTATACTTCTACCATTTGAACAACTTTTCAGAGTTACTGTGAACTTACTAATTGGTTACTGTTCTCATTATTGATGTTTTGGTTATGACTGCTTGATCTAACATTAATAGAAATCGTAAGTGTAAACAAAAGTCTACTTTAATAAGTTCTTCCACTTACATCCGATGTCTTTTTTCTTTTTTCTTTTTTTAACATCCTTATTGGAGTATAATTGTTTTACAATGGCTTGTTAGTTTCTGCTTTATAACAAAGTAAATCAGCTATTCATATACATATATCCACATATCTCCTCCTTCTTGCGTCTCCCTCCCATCCTCCCTATCCCACCCATCTAGGTGGTCAAAAAGAAACAAGCTGATATCCCTGAGCTATGAGGTTGCTTCACACTAGCTATCTATTTTACATTTGGTAGAGTATATATGTCTATGCTACTCTCTCACTTCGCCCCCGCTTACCCTTCCCCTCCACATGTCCTCAAGTCCATTCTTTACATCTACCTCTTTATTCCTGTCCTGCTCCTAGGTTATTCAGAACCTTTTTTTAATCCCCATATATATGTATTAGCATATGGTATTTGTTTTACTCTTTCTGACTTACTTTACCCTGTATGACAGACTCTGGGTCCATCCACCTCACTAAAAATAACTCAATTTTGTTTCTTTTTATGGCTGAGTAATATTCCATTGTATATATGTTCCACATCTTCTTTATCCATTCATCTGTCAATGGACACTTAAGTTGCTTCCATGTCCTGGCTATTGTAAATGGTGCTGCAATGAACGTTGTGGTACATGTCTATTTGAATTATGGATTTCTCAGGGTATATGCCCAGTAGTGGGATTACTGGGTCATATGGTAGTTCTATTTTCAGTTTTTTAAGGAACCTCCGTACTGTTCTCCGCAGTGTCTGTATCAATTTACGTTCCCACCAACAGTGCAAGAGTGTTCCCTTTTCTCCACACCCTCTCCAGCATTTATAGTTTCTAGATATTTTGATGATGGCCATTCTGACTGGTGTGAGGTGATACCTCATTGTAGTTTTGATTTGCATTTCTCTAATGATTAGTGATGTTGAGTATCCTTTCATATGTTTGTTGGCAATCTGTATATCTTCTTTGGAGAAATGTCCATTTAGTTCTTCTGCTAATTTTTGGATTGGGTTGTTTGGGTTTTTTTGATATTGAGCTGTATGAGCTGCTTGCAAATTTTGGAGATTAATCCTTTGTCAGTTGCTTCATTTGCAAATATTTTCTCCCATTCTTAGGGATGTCTTTTTGTCTGTTTATGGTTTCCTTTGCAGTGCAAAAGATTTTAAATTTCATTAGGTTCCATTTGTTTATTTTTGTTTCTAATTCCATTTATCTAGAAGCTCTGTCAAAAAGCATCTGTCTGTAATTTATGTCAGAGAGTGCTCTGCCTATGTTTTCTGCTACGAATTTTATAGTGTCTGGTCTTACCGTTAGGTCTTTAATCGATTTTGAGTTTATTTTTGTGTATGGTGTTAGGGAGTATTCTAATTTTATTCTTTTACATGTAGCTGTCCAGTTTTCCCAGCACCACTTATTGAAGAGGCTGTCTTTTCTCCATTATATCTTCTTGCCTCCTTTATCAAAGGTAAGGTGACCATAGGTGCATGGGTTTATCTCTGGGCTTTCTATCCTGTTCCATTGATCTATATTTCTGTTTTTGTGCCAGTACCATACTGTCTTGATTATTGTAGCTTTGGAGTATAGTCTGAAGTCTGGGAGCCTGATTCTTCCAGCTCTAATTTTCTTTCTCAAGATTGCTTTGGCTATTCGGGGTCTTTTGTGTTTCCAGACAGATGGTGAAATTTTTTGTTCTGGGTCTGTGAAAAATGCCATTGGTGGTTTGATAAGGATTGCATTGAATCTGTAGATTGCTTTGGGTAGTATAGTCATTTTCACAATATTGATTCTTCCAATCCAAGAACATAGTATATCTTTCCACCTCTTTGTATCATCTTTAATTTCCTTCAGCAGTTTCTTATAGTTTTCTGCATACAGGCCTTTTGCCTCCTTAGATAGGTTTATTCCTAAGTATTCTATTCTTTATGTTGCATTGATAAATGGGAGTGTTTCCTTAATTTCTCTTTCAGATTTTTCATCATTACTGTATAGCAATGCAAGAATTTCTGTGCATTAATTTTGTATCCTGCTACTCTACCACATTCATTGATTAGCTCTAGTAGTATTCTGGTAGCATCTTTAGGATTCTCTATGTAGAGTGTCATGTCATCTACAACCAGTGATACTTTTACTTCTTCTTTTCTGATTTGGATTCCTTTTATTTCTTTTTCATCTCTGATTGCTGTGGCTAAAACTTCCAAAACTATGTTGAATAATAGTGGTGAGAGTGAGCCACCTTGTCTTGTTCCTGATCTTATGGTTTCAGTGTTTCACCATTGAGAACGATGTTGGCTGTGAGTTTGTCATTTATGGCTTTTATTATGTTGAGAAAAGTTCCCTCTATGCCTACTTTCTGGAGAGTTTTTATCATTAATGGGTGTTGAATTTTGTCAAAAGCTCTTTCTGCATCTATTGAGATTATCACATGGTTTTTATCCTTCAGTTTGTTAATATGGTATATCACATTGAGTGATTTTCATCTATTGAAGAATCTTTGCATTCCTGAGATAAATCCCACTTGATCATGGTGTATGATCCTTTTTATGTGCTGTTGGATTCTGTCTGCTAATATTTTGTTGAGGACTTTTGCATCTATGTTCATCAGTGATATTGCCTTGTAGTTTTCTTTCTTTGTGACATTTTTGTCTGGTTATGGTATCAGGGTGATGGTGGCCTCATAGAATGAGTTTGGGAGTGTTCCTCCCTCTGCTATATTTTGGAAGATTTTGAGAAGGATAGGTGTTAGCTTTTCTCTACATGTTTGATAGAATTCTCCTGTGAAGCCATCTGGCCCTGGGCTTTTGTTTGTTGGAAGCTTTTGAATCACAGTCTGAATTTCAGTGCTTGTGATTCATCTGTTTACATTTTCTATTTCTTGCTAGTTCACTCTCAGAAAGTTGTGCTTTTTGAAGAGTTTGTCTATTTCTTCCAGGTTGTCCATTTTATTGACATATAGTTGCTTGTAGTAACCTCTCATGATCTTTTGTATTTCTGCAGTGTCAGTTGTTACTTCTCCTTTTTCATTTCTAATTCTATTGATTTGAGTCTTCTCCCTTTTTTTCTTGATGAGTCTGGCTAATGGTTTATCAATTTTGTTTATCTTCTCAAAGAACCAGTTTTTAGTTTTATTGACCTTTGCTATTGTTTCCTTCATTTCTTTTTCATTTCTTTCTGATCTGATCTTTATGATTTCTTTCCTTCTGCTAACTTTAGGGGTTTTTGTTCTTCTTTTTCTAATTGCTTTACTTGTAAGGTTAGGTTGTTTATTTGAGATGTTTCTTGTTTCTTTTTGTAGGTTTGTATTGCTATAAACTTCCCTCTTAAAACTGTCTTTGCTGCATCCCATAGATTTTGGTTCGTCATGTTTCATTGTTATTTTTTTCTAGGTATTTTTTTATTTCCTCTTTGACTTCTTCAGTGATCTCTTGGTTATTTAGTAGTGTATTGTTTAGTCTCCATGTGTTTGTTTCTTTTACACATTTCTTCTTGTATTGATATCTAGTCTCATAGCATTGTCGTTGGAAAAATACTTGATATGATTTCAATTTTCTTAAATTTACCAAGGCTTGATTTGTGACCTAAAATATGATCTATCCTGGAGAATATTACATGAGCACTTGAGAAGAAAATGTATTCTGTTGGTTTTAGATGGAATGTCCTATAAATATCAATTAAGTCCATCTTGTTTAATGTATCATTTAAAGCTTGCATTTCCTTATTTATTTTCATTTTGGTTGATCTGTCCATTGGTGAAAGTGGGGTGTTAAAGTCCCCTACTGTGATTGTGTTACTGTAGAGTTTTTTGGCTGTTAGCATTTGCCTTATATATTGAGGTGCTCTTATGTTGGGTGCATAAATATTTACAATTGTTATATCTTCTTCTTGGATTGATTCCTTGATCATTATGTAGTGTCCTTCTTTGAATCTTGTAATGGTCTTTATTTTAGAGTCTATTATGTCTGATATGAGAATTGCTATTCCAGCTTTTTTGATTTCCGTTTGCATGGAATATCTTTTTCCATCTCCTCACTTTCAGTCTGTATGTGTCCCTAGGTCTGAAGTGGGTCTCTTGTAAACAGCATATATACAGGTCTTGTTTTTGTAACCATTCAGCCAGTCTATGTCCTTTATTTGGAGCATTTAATCCATTTACATTTAAGGTAGTTATCGATATGTATGTTGCTATTACCATTTTCTTAATTGTTTTGGGTTTGTTTTTGTAGGTCTTTTCCTTCTCTTGTGTTTCCTGCCCAGAGAAGTTCCTTTAGCATTTGTTGTAAAGCTGGTTTGGTGGTGCTGAATTCTCTTACCTTTTGCTTGCCTGTAAAGGTTTTAATTTCTCTATCGAATCTGAATGAGATCTTTGCTGGGTACCAAGTAATATTGGATGTAGCTTTTTCCCTTTCATCACTTTAAATATGTCCTGCCACTCTCTTCTGGTTTGCAGAGTTTCTCCTGAAAGATCAGCTGTTAACTTTATGCAGATTGCCTTGTATGTTATTTGTTGCTTTTAATATTTTTTTGTATTTAATTTTTGATAGTTTGATTAATATGTGTCTTGGCATGTTTCTCCTTTGATTTATCTGTATGGATTCTCTGCACCTACTGGATTGATTGACTATTTCCTTTCCCATATTAGGGAAGTTTTCAACTATAATCTCTTCAAATATATTCTCAGTTCCTTTCTTTTTCTCTTCTTCTTCTGGGACCCCTATAATTCGAATGTTGGTGCATTTAATGTTGTCCCAGAGGTCTCTGAGACTGTCCTCAATTCTTTTCATTCTTTTTTTTTATTCTGCTCTGCAGTAGTTTTATTTTATCTTCCAGTTCACTTATCCATTCTTCTGCCTCTGTTATTCTGCTATTAATTCCTTCTAAAGAATATTTAATTTCTTTTTTGTTGTTGTTCATTGTTGTTTTTTTGCTCTTTATTTCTTCTAGGTCCTTGTTGAACGTTTTTTGTATTTTCTGTATTCTATTAGGAAGATTTTCTATCATCTTTACTATCATTATTCTGAATTCTTTTTCTGGTAGGCTGCCTATTTCCTCTTCAATTGTTTGGCCTGGTGGGTTCTTACCTTGCTCCTTCATCAGCTGTGTGTTTCTTTGTCTTTTCATTTTGTTTAACTAACTGTGTTTGAGGTCTCCTTTTCACAGGCATCAGGTTTGTAGTTTCCGTTGTTATTGGTGTCTTCCCCCAGTGGCTAAGGTGGGTTCAGTGGGTTGTGTAGGGTTCCTGTTGGAGGGGACTTTTGCCTGTGTTCTGGTGGATGAGGCTGGATCTTGTCTTTCTGATGGGTAGGACTGCGTCTGGTGGTGTGTTTTGGGGTGTCTGTAAACTTAGTATGATTTAGGACAGCCTCTCTGCTAATAAGTGGGTTGTGTTCCTGTCTTGCTAGTTGTTTGGCGTATGGTGTCCAGCACTGTAGCTCGCTGGTCATTGAGTGGAGCTGGGTCTTAGCTTTGAGATGGAGATCTCTGGGAGAGTTTTCCCTGTTTGATATTAAATGGAGCCGGGAGGTCTGTGGAGGACGAATGTCCTGAATTCGGCTCTCCCACCTCAGAGGCACAGGCCTGACACCTAGCCAGAGCACCAAGACCCTGTCAGCCACATGGTTCAGAAGAAAAGGGAGAAAAAAAGAAAGAAAGAAAGAAAGAAAGAAAGAAAGAAAGAAAGAAAGGAAGGAAGGAAGGAAGAAAGAAAGAAAGAAAAAATATAAAGTAAAATAAAAGTTATTAAAGTAAAAAAATTATTAAATTATTTAAAAAATTAAAAAGTAATAGAAAAAAAGAAAAAGAAAGATAGAAAGAAAGAAAGAAAGAAAGGTGAGAGCAAGCAAACCAAGAAACAAATCCACCAATGATAACAGGTGTTAAAAACTGTACAAAAATAAATAAATAAATAAATAAAAACAGAGAGACAGAACCCTAGGACAAATGGTAAAAGCAAAGAAAGCTATACAGACAAAATCACACAAAAAGAAGCATACACACTCACAAAATGAGGAAAAGGGAAAAAAATATCTATCTATTTATCTATATCTATATATATATATAAAAAGGAAGACAGCAACCAAATCAATAAACAAATCTACCAAAGAAAATAAACTCTAAATACTAAACTATGATAAACATAAAACCAGAAACAAATTAGATGCAGAAATCAAACCCCAAGTCTTCAATTTCTCCCAAAGTCCACTGCCTCAATTTTGGGGTGATTCATTGTCTATTCAGGTTTTCCAGAGATGCTGGGTACATCAAGTTGATTGTGGAGATTTAATCCGCTGCTCCTGAGGCTGCTGGGAGAAATTTCCCTTTCTTTTCTTTTTCGCACAGCTCCTGGGGTTCAGCTTTGGATTTGGTCCCACCTCTGCATGTAGGTCACCTGAGGGCATCTGTTCTTTGCTCAGACAGGATGGGGTTACAGTAGCAGCTGATTAGGGGGCTCTGGCTCACTCAGGCCAGGGGGAAGGAGGGGTATGGTATGAGGGGTAAGCCTGTGGCAGCAGAGACCTGCATGGCATTGCAGCAGCCTGAGGCACTGTGTTCGCCCAGTGAAGTTTTCCCTGGATCACAGGACCCTGGCAGTGGCTGACTGCACAGGCTCCTGGGAGGGGAGGTGTGGATAGTGACCTGTACTCACACACAGGCTTCTTGGTGGCTGCAGCAGCAGCCTTAGCATCTCATGCCCGTCTCTGGTGTCCACGCTGATAGCCGCAGCTTGTGCCCATCTCTGGAGCTCGTTTAGGCAGTGCTCTGAATCCCCTCTCCTTGTGGCCCAAAAAACAATTGTCTCTTGCCTGTTAGGAAGTTCCAGACTTTTTCCCGGACTCCCTCCCAGCTAGCTGTGGTGCACTAGCTCCCTTCAGGCTGTGATCACGCAGCCAACCCCAGTCCTTTCCCTGGGATCTGACCTCCAAAGCCGGAGCCTCAGCTCCCAGCCCCTACCCACCCCAGTGGGTGAGCAGACAAGCCTCTCAGGCTGGTGAGTGCTGGTTGGCACAGATCCTTTGTGCGGCAATCTCTCTGCTTTGCCCTCTGTACCCCTATTGCTGCGTTCTCCTCCATGGCTCTAAAGCTGCCCCCCCATCACCCACATTCTCTGCCAGTGAAGGTGCTTCCTAGTGTGTGGAAAATTTTCCTCCTTCACAGCTTCCTCCCAGAGGGGCAGGTCCCATCTCTATTGTCTCTGTTTTTTCTTTTTTCTTTTGCCCTACCCAGGTATGTGGGGAGTTTCTTGCCTTTTGGGAAGTCCGAGGTCTTCTGCCAGTGTTCAGTAGGTGTTCTGTAGGAGCTGTTCCACATGTAGATGTATTTCTGATGTATCTGTGGGGAGGAAGGTGATCTCCACATCTTACTCCTCTGCCATCTTGAAGGTCTCTCTACATCCTATGTCTTTTCAAAGGCTTTCCTCCTTCTGCTATCTTTTCTTTCTCTCAAATCATGAATTTTATCTTTTGGACCTCAGGTTAACAGAATTGGATTCATCATAATCTTTGGTTTATGGCCCAAAATCATCGCTGTTCATCGAAAAGAGCTATCTTTAAAACATATTTTTGTTTTAATAGTGTAAGAAGCACCCTTGAATCCACCACCAGACAGGAAACTAACATTATCTCACCATGTGGTCTTCTTTCCCATTCCCCTGTCTGCTCCACCCAAGCTACATATACTAAATCTTGTGGGGATTCCTCCCTTCCTTCCTCCCTCCTTCCCTTCCTTCTTTTTGTCCTATATGGTTAATTTTACAAGGAGTTCTTCATGTGTTTTCTTCACTGACTTTTTTTTAACAGTTTGATTGAGTATAATTAACATGCCACACAATTTATCCTTTTAGAGTGTACAATTCAATAGCTTTTAATGTATTTACGAGGTTATGCCTCCATAACCACAATCTAGAACATTTCATCACCCTAAAAAGAAACCTGGACCTCTTAGCTGTCATGTTCTAATCTCTCCATATCCATACTCCTTCTCTCAGTCTCAGGCAACCATCAATCTACCTTCTGGCTCTATAAATTTGCATTTTCTGGACATTTCATATAAATGGAACCATGCAATATGTAGTTCTTTGTGTCTGGTTCCTTTTACTTAGCATACTATTTCATGATTCATCCCTGTTGTAGCATGTATCAGTACTTTTTTACTTTTCATGGCTGAATAATATGCTATTGTATGGATATGTCAGATTTTATTTATTCATCCATCAGTTCATAGATATTTGGGTTATTTCCACTTTTTGGATATAATTAGCAATGCTATTAATGTTTGTGTACAAGTTTTTGTATGGAGTTACGTTTTCATTTCTCTTTGGCATAAATCTAGAAGTGGAATTTTTGGCTTATATGGTAAATATATGTTTACATTTCAGAAACTACCACACTGCTCTCCAAAAAGACTGCACTATTTTATATTCCCAACAGAAATACATAATGTTTCGAGGAATTAAGAAGGGAAGGGAAGGAAGGAAGGAAGGAAGGAAGGAAGGAAGGAAGGAAGAAAGGAAGGAAGGAAAGAAAGAAGGAAGAGCTGCTACATTTTATTTATGAGGTTAGAAGTTTCTTTGTATTCTTTTGTGATTGGGTGATCTTTTTACTTTTGTTAGAAAGAGCTCCTTCATGCTTGGAACTCAAAATGAAAATGTAATGCCCCATTAAGTAGAAATATGAACCACTTCTTGTGCCGCATCATTAAACATCCTTACAGCAAAAGTACATGGTGTGCTTCAATTTTACAATCCATATCTAATACAACGTGGGTTTTGATAACTAAAATGAAAAAAAAGTATCTCCATCTGGAATTAAGAGCACTATGTTCAAGCCCCAGCATTGCCATCTCTTAGCTTTATAACTTTGGAAAAGCCATTTAACCTCCTTTTACACAAACACCTTGTCTAAAAATGCAAATAATGCTATCTTACCTATCTACTTTTAAAATCACAGTAAAAATGAAATGAAGTAATATATGGAAAGCTCTTTATAATCTCAAAATTCTATTTTAAAAGTTATCTTATTTTTGTCATAGTTAGGGTTAATGTCTTTGTCTTATATTTCACTCTTCACCCAATTCTGTACCTATAAAACTTGCTCAGTACAGACTTTCCAATGCACCATGTAGGAAAACCAGACAGTACATGATCCTATATTAACTCACATATTTGGTGTTCTCTGTATTGAGTAGCAGTATTTTAACTATGTTTATCGCCATAATGATAATACCAGTATATAATCATAATGAGACTCTGTATTTTCTTTATATATTACCTATCAATATGGGCATACTTTATATTTAAAAGTGTGCAACATTACCTTGTTTTATATAATAAAATATAAACATATCTTATACAAATATAAAGTATATAAAAAGTAAATGTCAATCAAAAAATTACTTTGTTAAAAGTAAAACAAAAACATTAAATAATAACTAAGAGATTTTAAAAATTAGTGCCTTATTTAATTAGATATAAACTAGAATTCAAATAAAAAGATACAACCAAATATATTATTCTTCAACTTCTTATGACAACGACGAGAACTTTACGCTTGATAGACTCTCAAGAAAATATACTCTACTAATATCATGGATCTGAGAGCAGTCAAAAATTATAGTGCTTCCTCAAGGTAAAGTGATATTTATGTAATGAGCCAATTAACTTCTTTGATGTAGACATTCCAAACTAAAAACTAAAAGCCATTAACCTCTGAAGAGCTAACTGTATGATAAATCCATCAGACTAAACCAAAGTGCTATCCCTCCTTTTTTTTGTAAAAAGACTGATTTGGTAAAGTAAAAAGCTATTTTTTTGTCTAGGTATAAAGATGCAGGTTTAGACTTCTCAAAGCTGATTTTACTAAAATGTTTATTCATAGTTAGCATATATATTTAGAGAGATTTTTGCTACAACATTTTGAGTTAAATTAATTTTCAGATGTTATGTTGAGTGAGTACCTAATGCATATTCAGTTGGGTGTGTAAAGTACATTGGTGATGCATGCTTCACCAGTAGCCAATAGTAATGCAATATCTTTGAAATAATTGTCCACTTTAGGCTGAGAGAGCTTTAAGAGTTCTGAAATGGCGAATAATTACCACAGAATTTTTTCATGATGAATTCCTGGCCAGTTAATTTTTTTTTATCATTAAAGCTCTATTCGAATTTTCGATATTAAACCATCAAATAGTAAATGTTGAATTGGATTACTTTTAACCTTAGTGTGTTGGGTTTTTTTTTATTTCTTAGAATATTTAGATCAATATAAGAAATGTTTTTGCATATTTTTGACACATTACACTAAAGGTACTAAAAGTAATTTTGAAAGATATAGTTGTAAACTTGCCCATTTGGGTATAAATTTTGTTATAATTTTCATCAAAGCTACCTTGAGGTATTTATCTTTTTGTGTACCTATCACTATGATAATGACTTTGCAGGTCTAATTTATTGTAAATGACAATCAATTATATACATATATATGTATGTATGTATGTATGTATATATATTTCATATTGCATTACATTAACCACTATGATTATATTTTTATTTGAAACATAATCTTTCTCTTTGTAAGTGTAATTTTTTTTTTTACTGTAGCCCACTTGGTCTTCTGAACAGTGAAATGATCCCAACACCCCAGAAAAACTCACTTTTCCATTCTCTACACAGACAGCACACAGGAGCCTAAAGCAGGCTGAGTCAAAGGATGAGCAGTTACACTGACCAAAACATGAACTCACTGTGATAGTGCATTAAAGATTGTTTGTATTAAATACTCATATATTAGGTGCAGAGGAGCACAGATTGAGAAGTTGAGAGTGAGGGATCTTCCAATCAGACTGCCGGGAATTTCCTTGCTCCACTGTTGACTTTGGGTCAATTATCTCTCCACGGTCTCTTTTCTTCATTTGTAGAATAGAACCAACGGTAATAATCATTTCATGCCATCTTTGAGCATTAAATATGACATAATACATGAAAAGTACCTGGTATATAATTGAGCAAGTAATTAATTCCACCTTTGGATCAAATTCCAATTTGTGTATTATAGTTGATTGCTTCTACACTGCCAGTGAAAAGGCTGAAAACCAGGCAATCTGGATGACCTAACATGCCCCAATTTCTACAAGGGTAGAGTGAGCCCAAGGTCCACCCTTGGCAAAATTATGAGTTCCATCATTTACTTGAACTTCAACACAATTTTCCCTTGTAATTTCCTTAACTTTTGTTGGTTCTCTGAACTTTTATCCTCTCAGATGTCTGCCAAAAGTTGTTACTCCTCGAATAATGCTTTCTAACATTGAGCAAAGAGCTATACCAGACTGTTAAAAGAAGAATAAAATATGTCTTCTTTCCTTAAGAAACTGACAGTCTCATGGGTAGAGGTGATATTGGCTAAGTTTATAAAGGATAAATAGCTCTAAAATAATTAAATAATAGTTGAATAAAATAAAGCCTATGTCACCAGACAAACATGGCTTATATTCAAAGTCCCTTCGAATTTGATCCTGGTGTTAATTTGGATCAAAAGGAATGTGTCTAAACTATATAATCTAAGTCTCCACAAGAATTCCTCCTGTCAATTTTTCTATGAAAAAACTTGGAGAACCTAAAACTTCATGGAGAACCAACTGAAAACCACTCTGGAGAGGAAGCACGATGTTTCCTTTTAGCTGCACTGCCTTATTCAATTCTAGAGAGTGTTACTAAATGGATGGTTTGTGACCACTTAGGAGAGAAGGAAAGAGCCCCTCAACACTAGTGTGTGTGTTCATTAAATACTAGACAGTGCTCAGACATAGATAGATATTCAAAAATATATATTAAATGAAATCCCAGACAAATCTCCTTTTCTGTAATTTCTGTAGGTTTCCTCCTTTCTTGTAATCTTCCTAGTAAAAAGGAGAAGGAAATAGAAATATTGTAACTTGGTCAGCAAGGCAAGACATTTAATAAAATGTGCCATTTTTCCTAACCCACTAGAGAAATAACGACTGGAGAGAAGCTGACATAGGTGAATTTGTAGTTGATGGAGTAATCATAACTGAAGATTCTCAATGAACAGGTGTTCATCTACCTTTAAGGAAACCTCTAATGAGATCACAGCATTCTGTCCTTTGTCCTTGTCTGTTAGGAAGTTTATTATCAACTTACAAATAGGAGACACCTTTGTCAAATGTGTGGATGATCTAAGCTTGAAATGAGATGATAATTCATGATAGACTAAATATCCCAAAAGTCCTCAACAGACTGGACTAGATTAACCACATAAAATTGATCAGTAATGAATATATAATTATTCATTACAGCTCTCAGTTTGAAGTGTACAAATATGAAACTGGAGGGAGACAGTATCTGTCTTGAAAGTAATTGGTGTAGAAAGAACTTGTGTTCTGACTGACAGCAAAATTAACATGAGAAAACTGTGATGTGGCTGCCAGAAATGTTAATGGTTCTTATATTATATAAATAGAAGTTGAAAGTCTAGGTGAGCCATCAAAGTATGGTGCATTAGAATAACTTTGGCTGTTTGCTAAAATGCAGATTCCTGGTTCGCATTCAACATTTACTGAATACATCCGAAGGTCTGGATGTGGTGCCCTGGGATCTGTCTTTAACAGTCTCTTGAAATGACTTTCATGCTGATACCCACCTCAGAGAATTAGTGCAGAGAATAAATGGCATAATATATATATAAAAGCATAGTGCTACCATAGACTGCAAATGCTCAACAAATTGTAGCTTTAAGTATTCTTTATTGAATTTTATCATTTATATTGACACTTTTGTACAATTCTTAATCTGGATCAAATTTACCAATTTTAATCTTACATGTGAGAGCTTTCCTTCCTCCCTTCTTTCCTTCCTGTCTTTCAGTCTTCTAGCTTTCCAAAATTTCTCTTTTCTGTCTTTTGATATATGTTAATTAGGGCCTACTATGTGCACATTATTATCCTTGGCCATGTGGAGATTTGAAAAAACACGGGTTCTACCTTCAGGCAACATGACCACCCAGAAGGGGAGGTAAAACCTGTAAATACATAACGACATTTATATGGTTAGGATTGAAGTGCCCTGGAGCTTGGGGAGGATTTCTGGAATTGCCAGTGCTCCAAAAATTGCAAAGAGCAATAAGGGGCAGCATAGAAATAAGCACGCATCTCCTGCATTCTCTTAATAGGGGACATTTTCTTCAACCAGAGGACCCTTGCCAGAGAAAGTAAAGAACCCCTTGGCTAACCCAAGCCATGCTCTGTTCTTCCCACCAATCCTCAACTGCCCACCCTGTGCCTCACTCTTTAGCTCCACTGCCAAAGCCATTTATCCTGTTCCACAAAGAGATAAAATCTTAGAAATTCTCCCCAACACTGATGGAAATTATTTCAAGCTCCATCAGATTCAAAATCTTAACCAAGGCTTTGCAAGCTTTAATGTGCCTACCAAGTGCCTGCAGATCTTGTTAAATGAGCAGACTCCAATTCAGTAGGTCCAGCACAGAGCCTGAGAATCTGTATTTCTACCAAGTTTCTAGATAATTCCCATGCTGCTGTTAGAAAATTTAATACATAGAAATTAAGTATTATTAATTTCATATCAGTAAGAGTTAAAGTGCTACCTCTATAGACAGAAAGAATAAACATTCAGATGTTTAGAGGCAATCAAGAGCAAGACTCTTAGATCAAATTCTTAAGGATTCTGGGAAGTATTTTAAGCATGAGATAGAAAAGATGGAGAATTGCACACATATGTAGGCTTGCCTGAGAAATGTCACCTCAGGTTTTTTTGTTTTGTTTTGTTTTCCCTCCAGGGTATTACTGAAACTTCAATTAATTGCATTTCTGCTGCCACAAAAATACTTTTTCATGCTACGGTGATTCATGAATCTCCCATTATGTGTATTTATTAGGTGACAGCCCTGTTGACAGTGATAGAGATTAAAATACTTCCAGAGGAAACAAGAGACCTGTGCCTGCTTTTAGTTTATGTAATGTCAGGTTGGTCCCATCGTGCATCTGGGAGTGATTATTATTTTGTGATATGACTACAGACAGGTTTAGATTCCAGAGCATAACCTTACTTTAAAGAGTGTAAAGAAACTAAATGATTCAAAAAAATTAAGAATCGATCATTTGGATAATAATATATCCTCAATTTAAAACAGTTTATGAAATGAAGAAATGTATCATGCAAATGAAAGCAATTTTAGCAGGGAAAGGTTCTACCTCATCACAATGGCTATTTGAATGTTTATTAGTAAGATGAGAAACTCAAATCCGAGCGTTGGAAGAAAAAAATGGATTCTGTTAACACCAATCAGACAGATATGAAAGCATTTATATATTTTTATGATATTTAACAAAAAAATGTGCAGCCTTTGAAATATTTGTATTTATTTCAGTGAAAACATATAAATATATATTTAAATAAAGGATCATTATGATGATAAGAGGAAGTGGTGGACATGACTTGGAATGACCATATGAGCAAACTGAATGTTCTAGACCTCCTCTCTGTCTGAGAATATCAGAAATAAAATCATAATAATAACACCAAGACCTCAGATAATAGATTAACGACACTTCCAACCCAAAGTAATAAATGCTACACTCAGAACTGTCTTTTAACACTCAGTCAACAGAAATTATTGTGCATAGTACCTTACATACTACATATAAAAAAGATTGTATCTTTTATCTTTGTATCTCGGGAATATTGCTCAGTACCTAGTACATAGGTAGCTTTTAATAAATGTTTGATTCATGACTGCATGAATGTCTGAAAATTCCAGGAGTTACAGGAAAATATGGGTGAAATAGAATAGAGGTCTACAAAGGTTTTTGGTCGAGAGGCAGTTGGTAAATATTTTAGGCAATGCAGGTCATACAGCCTCTGCCATTGTAGAATGAAATCAGTCATGAATCACAGTCAAGGTATGAGTGACTGTATTCCAATAAACGTTTATTCACAAAATCAAGCTGCGGGTAGTCATTTATTGACCTTAAAGTAAAGCAAGCTTGATTACTGTCCTCAAGAAGGTGCATGAAGGGAAATGAAGGTGAGTGAAGGGAAATAGAAAAACAAATATTAAAAACAACTTAATAGGGCTTTTCCCTTGAATTAAAATGGCATGGGTGGTATTCAACTCATACTCCCCCTGGAAACATTAAAAGCTGCATTAAAAAACAAAAGCAAAAACAGAAACCTGCTGCTGGGAAAGATTGGAGAGCAAGGAGTGTCGTCAGCACTTGGGGCACAGGACCAGAGTGAGGGAAATGCGTGCAGGTGAGCCCTGAATCCCCGTTGGCCTCTCCTCTAGGTATTTGCCAATGCAAAAGGCAGGCAGTGGCCTGCAGCAGTGACATCAAAGTGTCCTGCCAAGTGCCTGTCTGTGCTAAGTGCCTGTCTGCAAACTGTTATTACCAGGTTGTGTTGAGATAATCACAATACGTGACAGATTTAGAAACATTTATAATGGAGTGATTTGGGGTCCATTTTATTTAATAATTTTTAAAAAGACCCTGGAGTTTTTTGTCTTTTGTGCTTCCCCAGCCAAAAAGAAGATGGGGAACAAGGTCCCTAAAGAGGTTGCTGCCCAGGGGGCTGGAGAGGGTCCTAAAGCCAAGGCCCCTGTTCCTCCCAAGGGCAGTGGGTCCAAGATGGATCCTGTACCACTGGCCAGGAAGGCAGAGACCACTAAAGGCTCAAGAAAGCCTGGCATTCCCGCTAAGTCCTCATCATCCAAAGTGGCCAGTAAGAAGGCAGGAGCAGAGAGCTAGAGGCGGGTTGGAGAGAGACTGAGATTCTACTTTTATTCCCCTAAAAATTATCACTCTATTTATTTCACTGTAACCTATTTATCAGTAAAGATGTTTTTCCCCACAAAAATGTATTCATTAAGACTTCTCAGTAATAAATACTTACTGTATTTTACAAAAGTATCATTTAAAGACATTTTTAAAAAGTAAAATTTGGGTTCTTGATGATGACACTAATCTCTGCCATCTGTATCCCTCCAGGGATACAGGGTTGCTTTTGGTTTACTATTTTTCTAGGTAGAGGCAATTCTGATGGCTTGTATTTGATCTTTCTCACGGAAATAGCCCTCACTCCACAGATCAGGGAAATAGTGTGGAGGATTTGTATGCTACCTATTCCAATTCTGCATTCTGGAACTGGAGAAATAACCACAGATGGGTTTGGGGACCCACTGGACACCCCAGGAGATGGACCTGAACGAAACCTCCATTGATCACCTGACCTCCATAAGCCCCTACACTGACTTGTGCATCACAGTGACGTTTTGGGGGTCCTGGAATCAGTTTCAGTTAAGGAACTGTGTCCAGTAGTCCCTGAAAGATCTGATTATTTCCTTTTCTCCAGTACACGGTTACTCTGGGAAAAGACTATAGTTTCCTCCTGTAGAAAGACTGGAAGAGAGATCAACAGTATACATTTTCAGTAGTGTATTGGGTCCTTTCTGGAGGGGATCTGGTCTCCCCTTCATTGAAGGGGTTTTGGATCTATACTGACTCACATCTGGGAATTGACTGAGGGGTCAGGACTCTCTGTTTTTATAATTTGAGTTAGACTTTTATTCACTTGATCTAGAACTCTTTAAAAATACAGATCAAGTAAGAATTTAGGAGGTTTCCTATCTATTTCACATTTAGGAACACCATGATTAACTAGCTAACACAGTAGGTCTGTGTGAGTCAGACTATTGCAATTTCTGCTTTAACTCTGTTGCCCTTTAAGGTAACTACATCCACTCTGCTTTTGGCTGTTGAGTGCTGCCTGCCATCCTAGGGATCAATTACTCCCATCACATTTAGATCTTCCAATTGAGTGTCTGGAATTCCTTCAGTAAGGTCTGGTCTACAGAGAAAAGCAATCATAGGTCTCTTCAAGAATGCTGGGGTTCCCCTCACAAATTTATTTCTCAAAGCATTGGTGAAAGATATATCTTCTGGAATTTCCCATGTGAGTGGTTAGGTCTCAAATGACAAATCTACTCTAACACTCCAATCTCCCTAAGCCTTTGAAACCCTTCCTCTACACTAAACCAGGGGAGGTCAGGCATTTCCAATTTGCTCACAATGGACCAATTTTTAAGTCAATTTTTAGCCAAGCAACCAAACTATTAGAGCCCCTTCCAACTCACCCAGCTGCAACATTAAATGTAGACTCTCTGCTTAGTGAGCCCATATCAATAAATTCTGACCAATTCAACATTATGTTTTTTTCTACCATCACCCTGATGCCAAAAACTCAGCCTCTGTGCCCCGGTGATGAATTGAATCATAGAGACGAGTTTTGGGTGAAGTAGAAAATAATAGCTTTATTGCTTTGCCAGACTAAGGGGGACACAGCGAACCCGTGCCCTGAAAAACTGTGTGTCCCAACCTGAGAGGATTTGGTGATGAGTTTTATAGCAATGGTTCAAGGGCAGTGGGGTTGCTGATAAGGATTAGGGTGTGTGCAGTTCCTGCACTCCTTTAATCTGGGCTCAGGTGGTCTCTTGAAGAGCTTCTCTGGTTCCTTTAATCTGGAATGAAGAATGCTAACATGTTTTATTTGTTGGGGATTTTAGTTCTGTAAAGAGCTCAAAGATATTATGTGTATCCCTTGCGGTGGAGCCAGGACCCTGCTCGAGGGCTGCACTATTGTGTCTTGGCTGCTCCTTCCTTGATTAGCAGTTTGCCCTTTGGAACTCAGGGAAGATCATAGAGGCTGGAGTCTATTCCCTACAAAGAAGAAACAGGGGACAGAAAGACCTCCACGTCCAGGAGCCCAAGAGGGTCCTTGTTGGTTTAAATCTCACACCCTAAATATCCATTAACACATTTCCCTGACTTATGCTTGTATAAGTTAGAATACTTTTCTTTTTTTTTTGCGGTACACGGGCCTCTCACTGTTGTGGCCTCTCCCGTTGCGGAGCACAGGCTCCGGACGCACAGGCTCAGCGGCCATGGCTCACGGGCCCAGCTGCTCCGCGGCATGTGGGATCCTCCCAGACCAGGGCACGAACCCGTGTGCCCTGCATCGGCAGGCGGACTCCCAACCACTGCGCCACCAGAGAAGCCCAGAATACTATTCTTTTGAAGTGTAGCATACTTTGTAGCTCACCTTTAGGAGTCTGCTAGACTTGTGTCAAAGTATAGGCCTAGAAGCAGAGAAGGATGGTGGCAGTGGGTCTTGAGGAGACTCAGCACCTTCTTATCTGGCAGCTGCCTCAGGGGAGGTCATTATGGTTTACTCAGGCAATGAAGGGTTAATCTCTTCAGCTAGGTGGGAAGGGGGATACTACTGTGGGTGGGGAAGACACTTTTGCTGGTGATGGGGAACCAATTCTCCTGGGTGTAGGGAAGGCTTTGCCACTGGCAAAGAAGTCTCACGAATTTAGGGGCTCAATGTCCCTAGCTTTATCAGAGTCTTCCCACATATCCCCTCCTGACTTATAGCATCTTATTCTTTTCCAGTCAATGACCTTACTTTAAAAGTAGGTATCCTGTGAGGCTGGGAGTTCAATTTACATTGTAATGCATCCAGTTGCAGGATGAGGTTCTGTGTTTGATATTCAGCAATTTTAGTCCGAGGGCTCCAGGAGATAAGACTGTCCTCCGGGAACACCTAGAAGCTCTGGGGTCATGTAGGTAGCACTTGTCCTGGAAATTCAAATTCCTGAGCTCATCCTTATCTTTCACCACTTTGTTCAGGGACATTAGGAGCAACCAACCAACATCATGATGTTCCTTACTCTTACAAAAATACTTTAAAGTACCATACACAGAATCACTTAGCTTCTTTCTTCTTATAAGTGGTTGATTAGGAGTATCCAATGCAGATATTTTGTGTATCTTTACACATAATGACCCTAATTCAATATGACTGATGTCCTCATAAAAGGGCAAAATTTGAACACAGAAACACACAGACACACACGGAAAGACACCATATGAAGATGAAGGCAGAGGTTGAAGCGATGCTTCTACAAGCAAAAACACCAAAAAATGCTAGCACAGCACGAGAAGCCAGGTAAAAGTCATTCTCCCTCAGAGCCCTCAGAAGGAACCAACCCTGAAGATACCTGGGTCTTGAATATATAACTTCCAAAACTTTGAGGCAATAAATTTCTATTGTTTAAGCCACCCAGCATGTGGTACTTTGTTATGGCAGCCCTTGCAAACAACTACAGAATAGACATGAAAGATGCCATTCCTATTTCTAACTTTTATTTCCTGGACCTGTGTGCTGTGGTTAATGGAGGACAACATCCCTATATTAGTTGTTGGTTTAGCACATTCAGTGCAGCTTCTATAATAGCACCTGACCCCTATGATGTGTTTTCTCCCATTACGCGTACATCGCAGATCATTCTTCCATATTATAAAGTTAACTGCTATGATGGTTAATTTTATGTGTCATCTTGACTGGATCACAAGATGCTTAGACGTCTGGTGAGACATTATCACTGGGTGTTTCTGTGAGGGTGTTTCTGGAAGACATTAACTGAGTGGGGTATATCAGTTCCCTCTGTTTATCATTTAAACAAAGTTTCATATCTTCAATCATGCTGCTCCTTCTTCCTTCACATCCTTCAAGATTCAGATTAGACATTTGCTCTTCCAAGAAATCTTTCACGAATTGCTGCTTTCCGTATCCTTTATGAGCATGCTAATTGCCACTGAGCTTGAAAAGTGATCAACCCTTAAGAGGGGCTCAACAAATGTTTTCTGAGTTAAGCTGAGTTGGCTGGAAATTATCCATGAAGTTTACCACTTCATGAACTATGATTACCCCAGTTATTATAAAAAGGTAGTGTATCCACGTGGCAGGAAAGCTGCTAAGATATGAACATCCTCTCTGCTTCATAAAATACTGCACAAGAAACTAGACACCTATTTTAACCAAAACCTAAAGTCACTTCTGAAATGTAAATTAAATTGATATATGTCTAGGCAATTGAGTCATTAAACACAACTAACATTTAAAATTATGTTTCTTTTATATACTTCTAATAACTTTCTCTATATTTTATAATAATCCAGATTTTTGAGAAGTGTGTTAAACTTTTCAAACATGGCCAACAGAGGGTTAAGTATGGAGAAGGTAGAGCCAAAAACTGTAAAGAACAATAGACAAAAGAGTCAGTTCCAGAAGGTAGAAACATTCACATTGTTAAACTTATTGTGATAATCATTCTATGTCATGTGTCAGTCAAATCGTTATGCTGTACACCGTAAAATTGCACAGTGCTATATGTCAATTATATCTCAATAAAACTGGAAGAAAAAATAAATACAATTCTATTGTTATTGATTTTCATTAGAGAAAAATTTTTGCCTTAAATTAAGATCTTTAGCATTATGCCTAAGTAAGGTAGTTTGATTTAATGGAAAAATGTATGCCTCATGACATAAAAATGTAGGTTGGCTCACTCAAGCACCCACCTGAATTCCCTTCTAGATTGACTTTCTCAACTCTTGAGACCGGTAACCTAGAAAATTCTCTTCCTAGAGTCTTTTTCAGCTAGGTATGACCACGTGATTTTCTTCTGTGAAATGAATGAGGCACAAGGATTAGTGTGGAACTACTGTTTTCTCTCCTGTCTATAATGCAGATGTGATGATGGGAATTGCAATAGTTACCATGCAACTATGAGGAAAAGTGTAAAGAATCAAAGAGATCTCAGCCCCGAACCCATACTAACAGCCTCTGCCACTGGATTTATTGTTATACTAGAAAAAAGAATGCTCCTAATTCCTTTAAGTCATAAGTTAATTGGATTCTCCCTTGCAGCTGAATGCAAGCCCTAACTGAGACACCCTTTGGTGTAAAACGATAAAATTCCACATTATCACTTACAAGTTATGTGACATAGGTGAAAGCAACTTGTGGCAACAAGGGTTGGCAAGGGAGATATTCACCTGTTGACATGATACAAGGACTAACATGTTAAGTACCTGACAGTCTTTATGGCATGTAGTAGGCTAGGAGTGGCAAAAATGATGCATAAGGGTTATTTCCTGTCTCCCATAGCTGTAAGTTGTTTGCTAATAGATTATGGAATTATTTTCCTATGACTATTTTATTTTAAAGAGAACACTTCAGGCAATTCATCAGAGTCAGATCAGAACGTGAAAGCTATTGAATGTATTAGGCACTAAACAAATGTTAACACTCTCCTTTATGTGCTTACACTTTCTAGAAAAATCAATTACATATTTTTAATATAATTATAACTTGAAACTAAGAAGAGATTTGATACTGAAAGTATTGTTTTAAAAATGTCAAACATTTTTATGTTTGACATTGTAAAAATGTCAAACAATTTACAATGTACTATGCCTACTGACAAATACAGGTTCATATTCAATGATTTGATTATTTAATTTTTAAAATTAATTTTTATTAGAGTATAGTTGATTTACAATGTTGTGTTAGTTTCAGCGAATTTTAAAATAAAAACAGCAATAACTACTAAATATAGCAAAACTACTCTGCTAAGTACATATATTTCATAACATTCCAGATACTGAGCTGCTTATTACCAGGAAATAACCCAAATCTAAGAAAATGTTATACTAAAAACCTGGCTTTTACTTTTTACCTCTCTATAAAAAAATACCAAATAACACTGAACAATGCAGTCCCTTGGAATATGTTATCTCACAGTATTTTAAACATAAAGTCCTTACACATTCTATTTTCAAGGGTGAGAGTGAGTGAGACATGAAAGAAAATAAAAAGTATCTTGAGGCTCTTTTGGGTTAGAATTTGTTAACCTCTGTGTAAATGACTAAAAATAATCTCTCCCTCTTCTGAATTCAGCTGTGGTGAATTAGGCAGTCTGGACCAAACCTCCTGTTGAAAAGTACTAAATATAAAGAATATAACGTATTTTTTTAATCTTAAAAATATCAGATAGGTAGTAAGAAATTACCATGATACCTTATCATTGAGAGAACAAGGAAGCAACCTAGTAAAGAGAGAATATGACTTGAAAATATTAGTAGAAAACATAAAGCTATAAAAGATGACAGGGTAAATTTGAAAAAGAAGGGAATACACTGTCTGTGAATAAAAAAATAGCTGAAATTTAAAAATAATTGCATAATAAAGGGGATGGAGAAAACACTTAAAATAGCATTGTCCGGACTTCCCTGGTGGTGCAGTGGTTGAGAGTCCGCCTGTCAATACAGGGGACACGGGTTCGTGCCCCGGTCTGGGAAGATCTCACATGCCGTGGAGTGGCTGGGCCCGTGAGCCATGGCTGCTGAGCCTGTGCGTCTGGAACCTGTGCTCCACAACAGGAGAGGCCACAACAGTGAGAGGCCCGCATACCGCAAAAAAAAAAAATATATATATATATATATATATATATATATAACATTGTCCATGTATTGACAATTATTGAAAAATAGGCATATCCGATTTATTTTGTGATTCTTATGCTTTTGTATATGTATGAACATTTTCATAATAAATATTCAAAAAACCTCTCCATGCATGCAGTTAATAGAAAATTGGACACAGCTGACAAAAAAGTTAATGAACTGGAAATTATACAGAGTACAGCATAAAGAATCAAAATGAGAGAAAATACAAAGTGAAGTTGAAGTTGAAAGACATAAAGGATAGATATAAATGTTTTAATATTTTTAATAAGAAATCCATAAAGAAAGGGGAAAAAGAAAGAGGCAGGGCCAATAATAAAATAGATAATGGATGAGAACTTTTCAGATTTATTGAAAGTGAAAAATTCACAGTGCAAAGAACCTGGCAAACTTTAAGCAGGAAAAAGAAAATTACACCCTCATTTTAGTGAAATTGCAGAAAATCAAAGATAAAAACAAAATTTTAAAAGTAACTATAGGAAAAACATGCATTACTTTCCAAGGAATGGCAGTGGAACTGTCAGCTGACTTAGGGGCTACTATGGAATGATATCTTTAAAGTGATGGGAAAAAATTCCATGGCCTATAATTTTTATCTAGTAAAAATATTTCTTTTAAAAAATGAGGACAAATAAGGGAACTTGCAGACAAACAGAACCAGAAAATTCACTAACAGCCAAGGGCAATAAATCTGGTCTCTGTGCTTTTTGTCAGTGGCTGACAACAGTTATATCCATAACTGCAGTGCATGACATAAATGTAAGAAGGCAAGGCAGGATGCAGTATTTTTTTTAAAGATCTCCACTGCTCCAAAAAAAAATATTAATATGAAACCTTCTGACATAATAAGGGTTCAAATTATCATAGCCTCAGGGCTGTACTGTAATTGCCTTTTATAAATGGCACCATGTGAAACGGGGGTGTTGTGGAATCATACACAGAGCAAAAATGAAATACTATCTGGCTTTTAAAAATAAATTTCAGTGATTCCCATAAGTTGGAGAATGTGTTTTAGAGGAGTCTTAGAATTTATCATAGGTGTTCTAGTGTAAATCTACAATTCTCCTTAAAAGGGGAATAAATTGGAGTTAAGTATGTGTAGGAGGGAACAGTACCAAGGGAATGGGGCCCAGCATTAGCTCCTCGTTCTGCAGGAGTTTGGTTCTGTTAAGTACTGCTAGCATTCAATTTGTCTTTACCTACTAATAGGGCTATGTAATAATGACCTGCATTTCCTTTTCTTAGAGCATTTGTCCATGCATGTTTCCTTAAATTTTGCTAACGTGTTATCTGCAATTTGGCTGATCCTTAACTCAAGAGCAGAGAACACAAGTGATCTTTGGTATTACGATGATAAACCAGACCCATCTTTGGGCTTTTTTTTTTTCTATGTTCATGGAAGTTCCACACATAATAAGAATACTAGAGTTCTTTTTTTTTTTTTTTTTTTTTTTTTTTTTACTAGAGTTCTTTTAAAGAGACAATTGCTGGGGTTTCAGGAGGTGGCTAGCAGGGGTGAGGTGTTTAGGGTGAGGTAACAAAGACCTTGGAGCCAGATTTGCTGGGTTTGTACCCCAGCCCCAAAATTTAAGCACTCTATGGCTCAGGCAGCTCAGGTAGCATGAATCTCATCAGCACAGGGAGAAAGCTTCACTGAAAACTCACTGCAGAGTGGCGGGGGAAGCCAGATTCCACGATGGCAGCAGCAGGATTCGTGGCAAGAATCACGACTTTCAGGCTGCCCTGGGTGGTCTCATCTTCCTGCAGCTTATAGACCCTCAGGCTTAGGAGCTATTTCAAGCACACCTCTTTGAGAGACTAAGGTGTTCTTGAAACCATCTGTACCGAATCCATGACTGAACCCAGTGAAGACGTCTATATAAACGCTGAAGATTCTGGCAGCACATGCAGAGATGTACTCTTAGCTACCAGCTGCTGGAGACAGCCTTGTAGACAAAGGGCTCCCAAAGTCTGCCTGATCTAGCTGAATGGCTATTGTAGACCCTCATAATCTGACTTCAGAATGGAGACCGCCACATTCACTGCCAAGTAGCTGACAGGGCCTTGGTGCTCCAGCTGGTTGTCAGGCCTGAGCCTCTGAGGTGAGAGAGATGAGTTCAGGACATTGGACCATCAGAGACCTCCTAACCCCACGTAATATCAATTGGCAAGGGTTCTCCCAGAGATCTCCATCTCAACGCTAAGACATAGCTCTACTGAACGACCAGCAAGCTCCAGTGCTGGACAACCCATGGCAAACAATGAGAAAGACAGGAACACAACCCCACCCATTAGCAGAGAGGCTGCCTAAAAACATACTAAGTTTACAGACACCCCAAAACACAACAAATGTGGTCCTGCCCACCAGAAAGACAAGATCCAGCCTCATCAACCAGGAGCAGGCACCAGTCCCTTCCACCAGGAAGCTAACACAATGCACTGAACCATCCTTACCCACTGGGGGCAGACACCAAAAACAAAGGGAACTATGAACCTGCAGCTTTGAAAAGGAGACCCCAAACACAGTAAGTTAAGCAAAATGAGAAGATAGAGAAATACACAGCAAATGAAAGACCAAGGTAAAAACCCACCAGATGAAACAAATGAGGGGGAAATAGGCAGCCTACCTGAAAAAGAATTCAGAGTAATGATAGTAAAGATGATCCAAAATCTTGGAAAGAGAATGGAGAAAATATAAGAAACATTTAACAAGGACCTAGAAGAACGAAAGAGCAAACACACAATGATGAACAACACAATAAATGAAATTAAAAATTCTCAAGAAGAAATCAAACTGAGGCAGAAAAACAGATAATGACCTGGAAATTAAATTGTGGAAATAATTACTGCAGAGCAGAGTAAAGAAAGAATGAAAAGAATTAAGGACAGTCTCAGAGACGTCTGGGGCAACATTCGAATTATAGGGGTCTCAGAAGAAGAAGAGAAAAAGAAAGGGACTGAGGAAATATTTGAAGAGATTACTGTTGAAAACTTCGCTAATATAGGAAAGGAAATAGTCAATCAAGTCCAGGAAGTGCAGAGGGTCTTATACAGGATAAATCAAAGGAGAAACATGTCAAGACATATTAATAAAATTATCAAAAATTAAATACAAAGAAAAAATATTAAAAGCAGCAAGGAAAAAGCAACAAATAACATACAAGGCAATCCCCATAAGGTCAACAGCTGATCTTTCAGAGGAAACTCTGCAACCCAGAAGGGACTGGCAAGACAGACTTAAAGTGATAAAAGGGAAAAATCTACAACCAACATTACTCTACCCAGCAAGGATCTCATTCAGATTTGATGGAGAAATTAAAAGGTTTACAGACAAGCAAAAGCTAACAGAATTCAGCACCACCAAACCAGCTTTACAGCAAATGCTAAAGGAACTTCTCTAGGCAGGAAACACAAAAGAAGAAAAAGACCTACAATAACAAACCCAAAACAATTAAGAAAATGGTAATAGGAACATACATATCGATAATTACCATAAAGGTAAATGGATTAAATGCTCTAACCAAAAGACATAGAATGGCTGAATGGTTACAAAAACAAGACCCATATATATGCTGTGTACAAGAGACCCACCTCAGACCTAGGGACACATACAGACTGAAAGTGAGAGGATGGAAAAAGATATTCCCTGAAAATGGAAACAAAAGAAAGCAGGAGTAGCAACTATCATATCAAACAAAATAGACTCTAAAATAAAGACCATTACAAGATTCAAAGAAGGACACTAAATAATGATCAAGGGATCAATCCAAGAAGAAGATATAACAATTGTAAATATTTATGCACCCAAAACAAGAGCACCTCAATACATAAGGCAAATGATAACAGCCATAAAAGGGGAAATTGACAGTAATACAATCATAATAGTGGACTCTAACACCTCACTTTCACCAATGGACAGAACAACCAAAATGAAAATAAAAAAGGAAACACAAACTTTAAATGATACATTAACCGAGAGGGACTTAACTGATATTTATAGGACATTCCATCCAAAAACTACAGAATACACTTTCTTCTCAAGTGCTTATGGAACATTCCCCAGGATAGATCATATCTTGGGTCACAAATCAAGCCTTGGTAAATTTAAGAAAATTGAAATCATATCAAGTATCTTTTCTGGCCACAACGATATGAGATTACATATCAGTTACAGGAAAAAAACTGTAAAAAAATACAAACAGCATGGAGGCTAAACAATACACTGCTAAATAACCAAGAGATCACTGAAAGAAATCAAAGAGGAAATCAAAAAATTACCTAGAAACAAATAACAGTGAAAACATGGCAGCCCCAAATATATGGGATGTAGCAAACGTAGTTCTAAGAGGGAAGTTTATAGCAATACAATCCTACCTCAAGAAACAGGAAACATCTCAAATAAACAACCTAACCTTACACTAAAGCAGCTAGAGAAAGAAGAACAAAAACCCCTAAAGTTAGCAGATGGAAACAAATCATAAAGATCAGATCAGAAGATCAATAAAACTAAAGGCTGGTCTTTGAGAAGATAAACAAAATTGATAAACCATTAGCCAGACTCATCAAGAAAAACAGGGAGAAGACTCAAATCAAGAGAATTAGAAATGACAAAGGAGAAATAACAACTGACATTGCAGAAATACAAAGGATTATGAGAGATTACTACAAGCGACTATATGCAAATAAAATGGATAACCTGGTAGAAATGGACAAATTCTTAGAAAAGCACAACCTTCTGAGACTGAACCAGGAAGAAACAGAAAACATAAACAGACCAATCACAAGCACTGAAATTGAAACTGTGATTAAAAATCTTCCAACAAACAAAAGCCCAGGACCATATGCTTCACAGGCAAATTCTATCAAATATTTAGAGAAGAGCTATCACCTATCCTTAAACTCTTCCAAAATATAGCAGAGGAAGGAGCACTCGCAAACTCATTCTACGAGGCCACCATCACCCTGATACCAAAATCAGACAAAGATGTTATAAAAAAGGAAAACTAGAAGCCAATATGACTGATGAAGATAGAAGCAAAAATCCTCAACAAAATATTAGCAAACAGAATCCAGCAGCACATTAAAAGGATCATACACCATGATCAAGTGAGGTTTATCCCAGAAATGCAAGACTGACTTCAGACTATACTACAAAGCTACAGTAATCAAGAGAGTGTGATGCTGGCACAAAAACAGAAATATAGATCAATGGAACAGGATAGAAAGCCCAGAGATAAACCCACACACATATGGTCACCTTATCTTTGATAAAGGAGGCAAGAAGATACAATGGAGAAAAGACAACCTCTTCAATAAGTGGTGCTGGGAAAGCTGGACAGCTACGTGTAAAAGAATGAAATTAGAACACTCCCTAACACCATACAAAAAAATAAACTCAAAGATTAAAGACCTAAATGTAAGGTCAGACAGTCTAAAACTCTCAGAGGGAAACACAGGCAGAACACTCTATGACATAAATCACAGCAAGATCCTTTTCAACCCACCTCCTAGAGGAATGGAAATAAAACCAAAAATAAACAAATGGGACCTAATGAAACTTAAAAGCTTTTGCAAAGCAAAGGAAACCATAAACAAGATGAAAAGACAACCCTCAGAATGGGAGAAAATATTTTCCAACGAAGCAACTGACAAACATTTAATCTCCAAAATTTACAAGCAACTCATGCAGCTCAATATCAAAAAAACAAACAACACAACCGAAAAATGGGCAAAAGACCTAAAAAGACATCTCTCCGAAGAAGACATACAGGTTGCCAACAAACACACGAAAGGATGCTCAACATCATTAATCGTTAGAGAAATGCAAATCAAAACTACAATGAGATATCACCTCACACAAGTCAGAATGGTCATCATCAAAAAATCTACAAACAGTAAATTCTAGAGAGGGTGTGGAGAAAAGGGAACCCTCTTGCACTGTTGGTGGGAATGTAAATTGATACAGCCACTATGGAGAACAGTATGGAGGTTCCTTAAAATACTAAAAATAGAACTATCATATGACCCAGCAATCCCACTACTGGGCATATACCCTGAGAAAACCATAATTCAAAAAGAGTCATGTATCACAATGTTCATTGTAGCACCATTTACAATAGCCAGTACATGGAAGCAACCTAAGTGTTGTTAGGTTGTACTTATTTGTAGTGAGGTAGATGGACCTAGAGTCTGTCATACAGAGTGAAGTAAGTCAGAAAGAGAAAAACAAATACCATATGCTAATACATATATATGTAATCAAAAAAAATCATTCTGAAGAACCTAGGGGCAGGACAGGAATAAAGACACAGATGTAGAGAATGGACTTGAGGACACGGGGAGGGGGAAGGGTAAGCTGGGACAAAGTGAGAGAGTGGCATTGACATATATACACTACCAAATGTAAAATAGATAGCTAGTGGGAAGCAGCTACGTAGCACAGGGAAATCAGCTCGGTGCTTTGTGAACACCTAGAGGGGTGGGATAGGGAGGGTGGGTGGGAGGGAGACACAAGAGGGATAGGATATGGAGATATATGTATACGTATAGCTGATTCACTTTGTTATACCGTAGCAACTAACAGAATAATGTAAAGCAATTATACTCCAATAAAGGTATTTTAAAGTAAATTAATTAATTAAAAATATTAAAATAAAAAAGGAGACAATTTCTCAGTGTATCACTAAGAACAACATTTCATAAGGGGGATAGGTGATGTTGGCATGCAGGTCACATAAGACAGAGCTTCTCCTAAGGTATCCAGACACTTGTCCTCCATGTGGATTATTGTATTGATTAGTAAAGGCTAGAATGAAGTGGAAGGAGATTGAAAAAAATGTTATCATGGAAAAAAGTGGGTTTTAAATAGGGTGGATATGTAATTTACCAAACTGGGATATATTGAGAATGAAAGGAGAAACTATTAATAATTTTGTTGGGATAACAGGCATAAACTAGTACTGTTCATGGCAAAATGGGACATATGGTCACCTTATTTTTAACTTATAAAAACCTCTATTAGAATATATTTCTTCAGCTAAAATTGAAATGTCATGTTGCCTATTCCTATTCATGTTTAATCAGTGAGATGCTATAAAGTGGGTGGATTCTGGAGTCAGCCATCATGAGTTCAATCCTCAACTCAATAGCTTGATGGACCAATAAACTTCTCAGTTATTTGGTTTCTCGGTTTGCTAATTGTCTCATCTATAAAATGTGGGTAATAATAATCGAAACTACATCAGAGAGTTATTATAAAGCTTAATTGAGTACTGGGTTTAACACTACATTAGTCAACTTTTTCTATAGTGACAAAGATCTCCCAGATCAGTGACTGGTGAAACAAACATTTACTTCCTGCTCAATTATATGAAGGCTGTGGGTTGGTTGGGCCTTAGTAGAATCTCTTTGACTCAGCTGGACTTGACTCAGCATCACATGTCTTTTTACTTCAGTCGCACACTGAAAAAGTAAGACTTGTGGGCCTTGATGTTCCCATCATCAAGGGCAGAAGCCCCAAAGGGACAGACAACCCATGCAAATGCATTTGAAACTTCTACATAGGCAAGGTATATTTATGCTCACTCATATTGGATTGCATTGTCCAAAGCAAGTCTGAAACTGAGGACTCCAATCAAGGGGGTAGTGACATGTACTCTGCCTACAGGGAAGCATGGCAAGAGGTAAATGATGGTGAACAAACCTACCATCTACTTCAGGAACTTAAAACAACTCCTGGCACATACCAGACACTCTATAAGTAAGACCGTATGGAGCTCCATGCCACTTTCCACAGAACTTGCCCTATATATTCCTTCCATTAGGCTGCTCCTGAGTTATATCCTTTATAATAAAACAGTAACATAAAAGCAAATGTTTCCCTGAGTTCTGTGAGCTGTTCTAGCAAATTATTATAACTGAGGAGGGGGCGGGGTGGAACCCCTGATTTATAGCCAGTAGGTCAGAAGCACAGGAGGCCCAGGATTTTCCACTGGTATTTGAAGTAGAAGCAGTTTTGTGGGACTGAGCCCTTCACTTGTGAAACGTGCCTGACTCCAGTTGGAAAATGTCAGAATTGAATCAAATTGTAGGACACTCAGCTGGGATTAGAGGAGTGGTTGGTGTGGGAAAAACAAAAAGAAAACCAAACACACATTTG
This sequence comes from Orcinus orca, assembly GCF_937001465.1. Lineage (NCBI taxonomy): Eukaryota > Metazoa > Chordata > Mammalia > Artiodactyla > Delphinidae > Orcinus > Orcinus orca. The sequence continues at coordinate 110,270,839 of NC_064565.1, forward strand.
GTGTCAGGTGTGCTCTGCGAGTAGGAACTGATCATGGTAGCAAACGTCCTGGGAGGTGTAAATGGATTACAGGGAATTTATGGATTGCCCACTTGATATTCATCAGCCTGAATTTAAGGTGACATCGGTCAGCCTTGGTGACAGAAGCTTGATATAGTTACCAGGATGAAGATGGATTGCTGGGTAAAAACATATGGCCAGTGGACATCCAGAACCAAGTATAGTCTTCCAAAAATTTGCAAATTCGATTGTTCTGTCCCTGTTTCACTGAGCCAGTGAATTCAGGAGACTTTACCTTTAAGGTGAATCTAAAGATTAGAGTGATGGTTAATTTTATGTGTCAACATGGCTGGGCCATAGTGCCCAGATATTTGGTCAAATATTATTCTGGATGCGAGGTGTTTTGGAATGAGATTTACATTTAAGTTGGTGGACTTTAAGTAAAACAGATTGTCTTCTATAATGTACGTAGCCTCGTCCAATCACTTGAAGGCCTGAATAGAACAAAAGGCTTCCATCCCCTAGCAAGAGAGAATTCTGCCAGCACAAAGCCTTCAGACTTTACATCGGCTGTTCCTGGTTCTGCGGCAGACTGTCTTTGTACTAGAACTGCAACTCTTTCCTGAGTCTCCAGACTGCTGGCCTCCCCCATGAGATTTTAGACTCCACAATTGCATGAACCAATTTCTTACATTGAATCTCTTACTATATCTATCTGTATCTACCTGTATATAAATGAAACATTAAAATTGAGTACGTACATTATATAATATGTATACATCCTATTATATGTAAGTATAGTATGTAAATAATTGTAATTATGTGTATTTATATAATTATATATAATTATAGTTTTATATATATAATTACAGTGCATAGACACATCCTATTGGTTCTGTTTCTCTGGAGAAACAGAGACTAATGTAATTAATAGCAAATAATACAACCAGTAACAATATAAATTACCTGTATTAGTAACAAAAGAAATCACCCATGTTGGCTAGTAAGGTAAATGGACACATGCCATAGACACAGGGCATAGATGGAATTTATGACAGTGATTCTTTCTGAAACAATTAAGTGAAATATTACTAATCACAACAAAACATGATAGTTTTGTATATCATCCACTGCAAACACCTTCCTGATGCTTTCATCTCCCTTTCGTTTTTCATTTCATTTTTAAAGTCACTCCATCAATGGGACAGGGAAGATTTGTTCCCTTTCAGATGAGAGAATTGAGGAAGGATGAATCCGTGTTTTTCAAAAATTGTCATTACATGCTACTTAATTTCACTTTTAGAAATTCAGATTTGTTTTGAAAATTAATTCATATTATATAGCTCGCTGGACTAGGTAAATCTGGAGATTAGCCCTTTATTTTCTGCATATAAAGATAAAAATGTTATTTTAAAGTTTATAAACCAGTGTGAAAATTGGTGGTGAGGTACTTTTGATTCTAAGCCAAGTGGAAAGCACATCACTGAGTGATATTTTTATTTCTTAGGAAACAGATACCTGTGCATTCAAGTTGCAAGTGTGGGTGAGACAGTGCTCCAAAGTGAAGTACATTGTCGGTAATATGGTGTGACCTAGTTTTCGGAACTTAAACCTCCAGTTGGGATTTATGAAGACATAAGCTTCGGAAATCAAGGGATAAAAAGAACTATTTGCATCAGTGTCTAAGGACAGCATATCCTGAGTGATATAAATGAAGCTGCCAAGAAAATGCATTAATTTTTTGTTTGTTTGTTTGTAAATCAAAAGTAGGTAGGAGGGGGCTTCCCTGGTGGCGCAGTGGTTGAGAGTCCGCCTGCCGATGCAGGGGACACAGGTTCGTGCCCCAGTCCGGGAAGATCCCACATGCCGCGGAGCGGCTGGGCCCGTGAGCCATGGCCGCTGAGCCTGCGCGTCCGGATCCTGTACTCCGCAACGGGAGAGGCCACAACAGTGAGAGGCTCGCGTACCGCATTAAAAAAAAAAAAAAAAAATGTAGGTAGGAGGAAGAGAAAAAGCCTCTTTATGGGGGACTGCAAAGAAAAGAAGATAAGGTCTAATTAGAAAAGGACCTCACAGCTCGCATGTGGCGACAGCAAAAAAGGAAGCAGCCAATTATACGGGAATAAAATGACATGAAAAGAGTATGTGACAATAGAAGAGAGGAAATCTGGGATGGACAGAAAGGGGACTCAGGCAGTGCTCATCCAGAGAGGTGAAAATGAAACAAATGTCCTAGGGAAGTAAATGCTACAGGGGTAATGTTCCTCGGGGTTTCGTGTGCAATTTAATTATGTTAAATAATTATATTTCATTCAATTAAGCACATCTAATAGGACACCAGTTTAGATGTTTAGTTTTGTATAGTCTTTTGACTAATACATTTGAAATAAATCTGCTTATTAACAGCAAATTTGTCAAGTTTGATATCACTTCCCATGCATTCCTCAATTTTCACTGCCAATTTCACAAACAGAAAAATTCTCAAGAGCTGTCTATGCAACTCTGTTAGTGCCTTTAGTGCTGCCAATAATTTGAACCACAAAGTTCAGGGGACTCAGGCAGCCGCAGTGTGATGGTGGGAAGATAACAAGAACTTAAAAAAAAAAAACCAACACTACAAATGACAAAATAGCACAGGCAGGAGAGCGAGGGAAGGAGGCAGTGAGGGAAGTGGCTGTGCCCGTGAAAGCGTAGCACCAGAGACCCTTATGATGGAGATCTCTGTCTCTTGACTACTGTGGTGGACACATGAACTTAAACATGAGATGAAACTGCAGAGAATTAAATACATGCACAAATGAGTGCATGCAACACCGGTGAAGTCTAAATAAAGCTTACGGATTGTATCAATATCACTTTCCTCCTTGTGATAATGTACTATCGTTTTGCAAGATGTTACGGAGGGGTGCAGGGCAGGGCGGGGGGCGGGCGGCCTTGGTGAATGGTATAGGGGATCTCTCTGCATTAGTTCTTACAACTTTAAGTTACTCTACAATTACCTCACAATTGAAAAGTTAACAACAGGGGAAACAATTCAGTTCCTTTAATTTCAGTCATTCTAATAGATGTGTGGTTGTATCCTGTTGTGGTTTTAATTTGCATAATTCGTACTTATTTCCCATGCATGTACTTTCTTTGACAAAGTGTCTGTTCAAATCTTCTTTAAGAAATAACTATTCAAATCTTTTAAATGATTGTTTTATTTCTTATTATTGAGTTTTGAGAGGATATATATACATATACATATATTATCTATATCTATCTATAGAATATTCCGCCTATAGCATCATATCAAGTATGTGCTTTGCAAGTATTTTTTCAGTCTGAGACTTTTCATTCTCTTACCAGTTTTTCTGAAGAGAAGAAGTTTTAATTTTATGCAGTTCAATTCATCAATAATTTATTTTATGAATTGTACTTTTGGTATTGTACCTAAGAAATCTTTGCTTAACCCCAGGTCACAGAGGTGGAGGAAGCAGAACTCTATACACTACCTGTGGAAATGTAAATTGCTACAACCTCTTTGGAAACCAGTTTGGGTGTATTTCAAAAGTTTTTTGAATATTGACATTTTATTTATGTATGTTTTATTGAAGTTTAGTTGATTGATGGAGATTTTTTAAAAAGGTTAACCTATTCCTGTCATATGACAGCCATTTCATGCCTAAGCATTAACCCAAAAGAGAGAAAGCATGTGGCCATGCACACGGATGCTAGCAGAAGCTTTACTGTAATGGCCCAAAACTGGAAACAACCCATTCAGTAGGTGAATGGGTGTACAGATTGCAGCATATCCATACAATGGTATAATACTAGGCAATAAAAAGGAGTGAAGTATTGATACATTACGGATGAATCTCAAAATAATTGTGCCGAGTGAAAAGAGCCAAAACTCACCTCCCCTAAAGGGTACATATTATATGATGCTTTGTATATAAAAATGCTAGAAAATGCCAACTAATCTATATTGACAGAATGCAGATCTCTGGTTGCCTAAAGAAGGGCAGGGCAGGGAAGGGTGGACAGAAAGATTGCAAAAGGATATTAGAGGTGGTGAGTATGTTCACTATCCTGATTGCAATGATGGTGTCACAGGTGTATACACATGTCAAATGTATCAAACTGTACACTTTAAATATGTGCAGTCTGTTTAATAAAGCTGTTACAAAACTATAACAAAAAGACAGTCCTGCTTCAGCTTAGGCAGCTGATAACTGCCACTGTAGGACAGGACACAGCCCTGCCTACTTCCCCAGACCCTTCTCTCTTACCAACCAAAGCTCTGAGCCAGTGTGACAGGGGCAGAAAATGTTTCCACTCCCAAGCCCAGAAAAAGATGCATTACTTTTGGAGAGGGTAGAAACTAAGGGCATCCATCGACCCAAGAGGGAGGCCAAGAAACTCTCTTGGATGCAGAATCCAGCACCAATGATAAAAGTCGCAAAGGGGTCAGGAGAATTTCTCCAGCGTAAGACCTGCCACACAGCAAGGGCAGTTGGGTGGGAGTCTGGGGACAGGATAGAGATATTAAGAAAGCCCCACCCCTGAGACCCAGGTTCACAGGGGCAGCTTCTGACTTGAGGCTGGAGCAGGATCTCTAAGAAAGAAGGTAAATATGGAAACTTGTTTAATTGACTTAGCTCAGAAACAGGTGTCCTTTGCCTGTGCCAGATCTACATGACATTTCATCTCTTGAGCCATCCTGGATTGGCAAGCTTTGACAAAGTTTCTACCAAAATGGCAGGCTCTTGTTTTCTAGTGGTAATGAGGGGAGGCCATGCTCCAATGTAGAAGGAAAGGTGGGTCCATATCTGGCCTTGCCCATCTTTTCCCTCATCCACCAATGAAAAGCAAAGTCTTTAACTTCGGAAGACAGTGATTCAAATCCTTCTACATCTCATTGCATGCATTTCTTAGGTGGAAGTAATAAACTATAAACTTTCATTTATTTGAAATTCTAGAGGCATTAAGCACATTATCATTTTCCTCCAAATGGTTTTGCAGGAAAAGAATGATGATCATTGTTCTATCCTTCTGATAATTTTTGGCACTAGTCATCAGTTGCTAGATGTTAACTTTCATTCTTTACTAAAAGAAAAGACATTTCTGCATCATGAGATATCTTGAATACATTAAATTGCTTTGGAAAAAGTTTGCTACAATGAAACATTAATAAGCTGTTTAATATGGAATTTTTAAAAAAGTGTGCACCCTCATTCTTTATTGAGAGAAAATTCTGTAGATTTTCCCCCAGAAGAATTTTCAAAGCACTGCAAAATCATTGTTCAATTTAGAGCTGATTTCAATAGTTCTCCTAGGATTGGAGTGTAATAAACGCATTCGTGTATTTTTTTTTCTTTCATTATGTGTTTCTTTGAAAGATTTCAACCATTTCTGTCTCAGGGAACATAAACTTGAAGAACCTTTTAGTTAAAGGCATTTTAATAGCACTGCCTTTTTTTTTTCTTCTGTAAAGAAGATGGATGACATGAATTAAATGACAACCACTAGCATTTTACTTGACAAAATATTTAATGTTAGCTAAAGTAAAGAAGGAAAACTAAAATGATGGTAGTTATTTAAAGCCAGGTATGTGAGATTCCTGTTAATCCACAGCATCTACAGGCTATGCTTCCTGCCACATTACGCACTTAGGAATCCATCAGCGCACCAAATAGACGTTTGTTCTTATGATGTTCGTGCCTCACAGAAAGGCAACTACCACAATCAGAGTTTGGTTTGCAGTGGGGGGCGGGGGCAGTGGTAGCCCCATTTCTCCTCTCTGAAGAGCATGGGTGTTGGAATCATAAAATGTTTCCACTCAGCTTCCCCTGTTACACCTCGGCTACCTCGGGCCAATGAATAACAATGACCACAACAAAAATAATAGTTGACAATTATTGAACACCTATGTGAGCCAGTCTTTATAATAAACACTTCACATGCACTGGTTCTTCCACTCTTCACCATGACATTATACAATCTCCCTTTTAGATATGAAGGTGGAAGGGCTGGATAATCTGTCTGTGGGTACATGGTTTGTAAGTAGCCGAGTGGCTTAATTAGCATTTTGCCCATTGGCTTTATGAATGTACAATGACATTCGGGTATGTACCAGCAAGAGGCTCTGCAGCCCAGGTCCGTGAGTGGACCTCTGTTCAAAGAACAAGAAGGAATCTGAGGCTAAGGGAAGCCAAAGATCAGGCAGGTGAGCGTGAATTTGTTTATGGCCCCCATCATGGCATGATATCAATGTTAAAGCCAAGTATGCCAGTAGCACTCCTTGTTTTTTGGCAGCATAAAATTGGATCTGAAAGTGGGGAGGACTAAACCTGCAGACCAGTGAAAAAGTAGCTGTATCTGCCCAGGGAAGCCACAGAAGGAAAAGTTCCAAGAGGATTCTGACTCTCATGACATCAGAAACTAGCCACACTGAGCCAGAAATCTCCACTCAGTATTTACGTTCTGTTATCTACATTTGATCATCTTCCAATATAAATCAAGTTTGAAAAAATAGAAGAAAAAGTTTGCTCCCTTGAAAATTGTTTTGTATTCTTTCATGTGACGCTCAGTCAGGTTCAGCCACAAGAGAAGACACAGAAGGAGCTCAGGAAAGAAACAAAACTTATTATACTTACAGGTCCTAGAGTCAAGAAGCATGGCATGCCCACCATTTGGGGCCACACAGGAAAGCACCAGGGTGGTCAGGAGGCAGAAGACAGGAGTTGGGAGTAGTTCTTAGGTCATGACATTCACTGGGGTTTCTGAGGAAAAGGCAAAGCAGTCCAGGGTAAAGAGTTTAGAATTGGCTAGTTTGAATAATTTCAGCAGGATTTGGGCTATAGGTGTAGTCTCTAGTTGTCTGGTACCTGGCCCTGGGATGATTAAGATTCCTTTCTTTGAACAGACATGCTCCAGCTAAGCCCTTTGCTATCTCTAAGAACTGTCTAGCCCCAGGAGGGGCAGAGTCTCCCCAGCCAGAAAGGTTATTTAGGATGTCAAAACATCATAATATTCAGAAAACAAAAACTATATATGCAATACAAAAATAAATGGCATAGTAAGAGGGAATTTGGTGTCCACAAATCAGTTATTCTGTTTCCCACATCTTGGACTTTCCCTCAGAGCTCATGACCTTGCTCTTTTCATCCCAGAGTGGTATGTGTCAAATTATACTGTGACATCTTGTAAAACTGCTAAATACTCAGAGCCTTATAACCTATTCCCAAAACTTCAGATTTAATATTTATGGGTAAAGACCTAGAAACCTGAAATGTTAGCAATGGCACAGATCCAACCTCCTCTGACACTTGCTGGTGAAATGTACACACACATTCACTCAGACACATGCTCACACTTGCACCTTAAAATCTCCAGTTCCATCACCTTTTGGAAAACTTTCCCAAGCCTCTCTCCTCCCTGGATTAAACCATTGCAATTTTTCACAGCAAGTGCCTTTTTAAAAAACAGCATACTGGATGGAAGCCACAGTCCCAGTGCCTGGCAACTTCTACATTTGGCTCTACGCTAAGATTTGTTAAGCTCCTGAAATAAAGCATTTAAAACTCAGAACTCAAAACCTGGCAAACTTGCTGGGATAGGGGAGGGAGACTGCTTCACATTTCTTCCAGGCTCCTACATCAGAAAGAGCAGAATGCACCAGAGACAAGAAAGAAATTTAGGCAGTGCCACATTAAGTCCTTAGAGGAATGGGCAGTCATTCATGAGGCGCCTGAAATCTCTTGACACTGGGCAACATTTGGGTCAACCCCATTAACAGAGGACTTATCACTGAAATGATGGGGTTTTCCAGGGATGTCAGCAGAAAATTGCCCTTTGAATTCCAAAGCTTAATGACATTGGCAAGACAGGGATGGAGGGTGGATTTTAAAACACTCTATATGTAAATCACTTATGGAATTGCTGAAGATAGTAGGTTGAATGGTGTCCCCCAAAAGATACGTCCACATCCTAATCCATGGAACCTGTGAATATTACTTTAATGCGGCCAAAAAAATGGGGCTTATTAATGATTTTGAGATGAACATATCCTGAATTATCCAAGTGGACTCTAAATCCATTGACAAGTGTCCTTGTAAGAGCAAAGCAGTAGAAGATTTGACAGGTGATATGGAGAAGGAAGCAGAGATTGGAGTCATGCAGCCACAAGCCCAGGATTGCTCACAGTCACCAGAAACTAGAAAGCAGAAGGAACAGACTCTCCCCAGGGCTTCTGGAGGATGTGAGGCTCTGATTTTTAGCAGAATGAGACCTACTTCAGTTTTCTGACCTCCAGAACTGTAAGGTAATAAATTATTGTTGTTTAAGCTACATTTGTTACAACAGCAACAGGAAGTAAATACACCACTAACAAGGAAGTTGCAGATTTGGAAGACAGTCTAAACAGACCTAGTAGGCTTCAAATACTAACTCAGCCACAAACTAGCTGTGGGACATTTCTTGGTTTCCTCTACTATAGAAAAGGGATAATACTATTTTCCTCATAGGATTGTGGTGAAGATTACATGAGATAATCTGGAAAGTGTCAAATAGTGGACTTGTAATCAATAATAGCTACCAATACAGGTCTTAGTTACCAAACATTGCCAGACAGACTCTCTACATCCCCCCATGATTTCTACACTCAGAAGGTGTATTTTAATTAAAATAAATCTTTCAGGGAGCAAAGATGTAAAGGAACTCTCTTTCCATAACTATGTCAAGTAGAATGCCTTGTACTGCACAGTGCTAAAAAGTTTATACCATCTCAAGTGACCTGCTTCAGAGACCTCTCTGGCTCTTCCACAACACGAAGAACTAAAAATCACATAAGAAAACAGATAACAGGTTTCATACAAATGCAAGTCTCAGGGCTTACTTAGATAAAATAACAAGAATTTGACTCCACAGTCAATGTTAAATTTCTGAATATTATCAAATAATGAGTCAAAGGAATTCATCTTGAAGCAACATACTCTTTACAGACCTCTGTAGACTTCTTGAGAAAAAAATATTACCATAGATCACAGAGAATGCACAATTTCTTTGGTGTATTATCTGGAAATCCAGACCTTTAAACTGGGCTGCTAGAAACAAAAAGAGAAGCATAGAAAGGGCCTATATTTATTTTTTTAACTCTTTGGGTAAACCAACTTTTGTCTCTCTTTGACTAATTTTGGAAGCAAGACTTAAGGAAAGAAACAGCATGTATGTCCTCTTCAGGTCAGGAAAAAAAAAAAATGTGAAGATGTGAATATTTGGGGGAGAGGTGTAACAGGATGTGTGGTATTCAGATTCACATCTGTGCATGTATTCCCTGCATTTCACTATAGCAACTGTGCCAGTTGCCTGACACTGCCACCTGACTGAAAGCTTAATAACTGCCTTAACATGATGCTAACCTCTAAGGAGTGCAGCCTACACTCCTGAGACTGGGCGCCTGATAGTAATAATTAGCTTGGTGATTTTTATTGACAGCTAAAATAAATTGAATGCTATGGCTTTTTACCTGAATTATATAATTTACCCTTCTCATTGATGCTATGAAATAGTAGGTCCTATGACTGATTATTTGATTTTACCATTGGGAAAGAAAAAGTGACAGAGAGGTCCAATAACTTGCCAAAGATCACATAGCTCATAAATTATGGAACAAAGACTCAAATCCAGTTCTCTGTGAACTTTGAACTCTCTTTTATTAGATTAACTTTTGTTGGAGTATAGTGATTTACAATGTTGTGTTAGCTTCAGCTGTACAGCAAAGTGAATCAGTTATGCATATACATATATCAACTCTTTTTTAGATTCTATTCCCATATAGGTCATTACAGAGTACTGAGTAGAGTTCCTTGTGCTATACAGTAGGTCCTTATTAGTTATCTATTTTATATACAGTAGTGTGTATATGTCAATTCCAATCTCCCAATTTATTCCCCCACCCCGCCTTCCCCCCTTGGTAACCATAAGTTTGTTCTCTACATCTGTGACTCTATTTCTGTTTTGTTTATAGGTTCATCTGTACCATTTTTTGAGATTCCACATATAAGCAATATCATATGATCTTTGACGCTTAACTATAATTTTATATTGACTTAGGTCACAGGTAGGTCAAATGGATCCTTGCTAATATATAAGTGTTGAGATAAGGTGCTAGGCCACCATGCATTCTTTGGAAAGCCTAGGATGAAGTGGGAAAAATGAGAGGGACTTCACAGAAACCATTCAGCATGTTTGATACCTGCTACTGGATTTTGGAAGGTTCTATGAAGGCACTGTCAAACACTTATCCCTAAGAAATCTAAAGAACAGGAAGCTACTTCCAACAGGGTCAAGGCAGAAATGGAGGATGGAGATTCATGATTCTCATGGCCAGATGTGTGCATCATGGAGAAATGACCAGAAAATGCATTTAAAGGAGACTGACCAGAATCTCTTCCTCCTCAGAGAATACCAACTGTAGTTCACAGTTGTGCCTCACAAGTGAGAAATATCCTAATTCCTTCTCCTATGCCAGACTTACTATACTGCAGGCTGGAAAGAAAGTCTCAGATATATGACTAAGAAGCTGGAGTGGAGGGGAGAAGGAGGAGAGAGAAGAAGGGAGTATCAGGTGGGGAAGAGAGGGGAGGCTGGCCTTACCATCTATAACAATGTGGACTTCTCATACTAATGCTGACGGAGGGGAGGGTTAACTCTCAATGAAATTTGGTGTTTTGATTACAGCTGTAGATTGGATGCTTGTGTCCCAAAATTTGTATGTTGAAATCTAATCCCCAATGAGATGATTTTAGAAGTGAGAGCCTTTGAGAGGTGATTAGGTCATGAAGGTAGCACCTTCATGAATAGAATTAGGGTCCTTATAAAAAAGACTGCAGAGAACTCTCTTGCCCCTTCTGCCATGTGAGAACACAATGCAAAGACAGCCATCTATGAACCAGGAAGCAGGCTCTCATTGGACAACGAATCTGCTGACGCCATGACCTTCGACTTGCCATCTTCCAGAACTGTGACAAACACAATTCTGTTGTTTATAAGCCTCCAAGACTATGGTAGTTTGTTATAGCAGCCCGTGTGGACTAAGACAAGTATGAAACAGGGATGAGCATTTTAATTACTAAATTGAGACTACTCCTGAGGCTAAAAGTTACGGCAGGATTTGCATGTCCTAAGAGTGATTAAAAAAATATGCATAGGACTTAGACAACATGCCTTCCAGGGAAGGGTCACAAATTACCCACTTAGAGGATTGAAGGAGACAATGAAAACAGAGAGTACAGTTTGAGTTTGAGTTTTATTTTATTTTGTTTTTGCTTCTATCTTGTTAAGTTTTGCTCTTGAACAAAGTTAACTTGTGTCAACCACTTATACTAGTGCCCAATAAGCAGTAAAACCTAAATAAGTATAAGCTATTATTTCAATGTAATGGTTTCATATTTAATTCCCAGAAGGAATAAAGGGTTTATGGGACCTTGAAAAGTTACAACCAAGAATTATTTTAGAATAGAGGAATTTGTTGTCCTTGAGGACACCTTGGCACAGCCTGAAAAGCAGATCATTGCTAATACTGTACAAGTAGGTTGAGATAGATGACTATTAAGTTCTTTTGTGAAAAAGAGCTTCACAATTCACAATCCTGGCCCAGGATCAAGTTAATTGTTTCCACTTAGGAAGACTGAATCAGCACATTAAGGATGAGTACATCCTTTTGCTACTTAGGAGTGTTAAATACTGGCTTGTCTCTGCTACCAAACTCTGCTGGACACTCAGTTACTGACTTCATAGGGAGAATGGATTAATCTAGAAACTCCGTATACACATTTAGAAAGACTGGTTGCTCTTAAAATGTTTCTCAAATAAGAAATAATGCCATTTGCAGCAATATGGATGGACACAGAGATTGTCATACTGAATGAAGTAAGTCAGACAAAGACAAATATATGAGATCGCTTATATGTAGAATCTAAAACATGGTACAAATGACCTTATTTACAAAACAGAAACAGAGTCACAGATGTAGAAGACAAATTTAAGGTTACCAAGGGGGAAAGAAAGAGGAAGGATAAATTGGGGTATTGGGATTGACATATACACATCACTATATATAAAATAGATAACTAATAAGAACCTACTGTATAGCACAGGGAACTCTACTCAATACTCTGTAATGATGTATATGGGAATAGAATCTAAAAAAGAGTGTGTATATGCACATGTATAACTGATTCACTTTGCTGTACAGCAGAAAGTAACACACATTGTAAATCAACTATATTGCAATAAAAATTAATTTTAAGAAAAGAATCTATAGAATTGTCTTCTATAAACAGTAAGAGGCAATATAACTTGATGACAAGACTGGTCCCTCTGGTGGAAGAGAATGACTGAGCTCACTTACAAAGAATGAGGAGTAGAGAACAGGGGAAGGGCAGACACATGGAAGGGATATATTCTAAACCAAGGAATCAATATGTACTAAGAGATGAGCATAGAGTTAATTTGACAAACTAAATATACATTAGAAACCTTCTTATGTAAGACAGTTAGGACTATTGGATAGTTAATTGGAAAAGTATATGAAACATACATTCAAGGTTTCAATTTTTCTTAAGTCATGTAAATGTATTCTTTCACCAGTCTTTGGCTGTAAGACAAAAGCTTTTTCCTTGACTATGGGTATATTGATTAGGTTAATGCAATGAATTAGTTAAATGGAGGATGGTTATGAGTCCCTACTATAGGCAGAAGCAGAAACCAGGGTTCCTAGAAAGAAAATTCTCCCACTGTCTACTAAGGGGATTTGATTTCACCCTGAAGTTAACAATCATGGGAGGTGACAGTGAAGGGTTTTGAAATAGGTTATATGGTCACACTAGAATCTAAATTTTAGAAAGATGAAAGATTGATCTGTCAATGATATAAGAACTGATTGTAAGGGCAATGAGTCCAGTAGGTATGTTTTCATGGTAATACAGGAAAGACACAAATAGGAAAGGCTGCAAGTAAAGACATGGAGAAATGGAATATATGGCAAAAATAAGGGAAAAAAATAAGGAAATAGAATTAATAGGAGTCAGTGTCACGTTGCATTTCTGTGGGGCGAAAGGCCATTAATAAGACTTGGGTAACTGGGTGTGTAGGATATTCACTAGATGCATAAGGGGGGATATTGATGGAGGTCCTAATGCAGGAAGTATGGAGGGGAACAATGTTTTCTTTGTTTGTTTGTTTTGTTTTGTTTAGTGTGTTGGGTTTGAAATAATAAGACATTCAGCTAAAGAAAACGTATGAGAGATATAGCACACCAGATACCACACTTAGGGCAAAAGATTTATTTCAAATTATTGTACACTGATAAGAGTTGGTTTCAGAATATACTGGCAGTTTTGTCCAAACGAGTTTGACTGAGTACCTAGAAGACATGAACCTGCAGCCTCAAGGTTTTTTCACACCAACAGCTGGGCACTGATGGAAAGGCAGGCAGCGCCAGTTACAATATGATCCAGCTTCAAGATTTGTGCTTTCTAAGAGGAGTGACTGTAATATTTGCAGTAGGACATCAGCACATATTATAGTCACTGTCTTTGAACTATTCTCTAAAATACTTACTCTTCCTTAAGATGTTAAGATAATATTTTACATCTGCATTAAGGAATTCCTAAGGATGCTATCTGAATGTCAGTCTGATCTCCTGAAAATCAATCTTTTTAAGGGCCTGACTTCCTAGTGAGAAGGAAGAAAATGACTTATTTGGGAGGAAGGACATTTCTAGGTGTCGGTGCCATGGAAGAAACCACAGGTTCTGAAAGGCAAGAAGTTTAATACTCCTCTAAGCATCAGAAACTTCATTTTCCCACAGCATCTCTTCAGAAGAAGCCAAGTTAATATGTTCTCGTTCAAGCAGAAGAAATAAATAAACTGCCAAATATTTAAATCCCTTTTTCTTCTTTTCCAATATTTCATTATTTTAAAAAAAATCCAAGCCTCTCCAAGAGTCAACATTTCAGGAAGATACAAAAACTGAAATTTTAAATGACTAATTTTAACTCAAGAGAAACTTTTTAAGGATTATGGGGGGTTATGTTTTGCTTCACTTTAATAATTTCATTGCTGGTTAACCATGAAGAAGTTTCCCAAATTAACTCTGAATGTAAGAACAAAGACTAATACATTTTGCAATGATAAGAATAACTGCTATTATGTTGCCTTGTGTTTTTGAAAATCTCTCTGAGTTATTCTGTTCTGTCTCTATAATTAATCAAGAACCTTTGGCCTAACTGAAGTTGTTTCTAGAAAAAGAAAAGAGAACACGGGGACGAAGCCTCAGTTAAATATTTCTGCACTCTGATTTCTGTAATTACTTCTAAGGGGCAGGATATATCACAGCCTACCTTATATCTGTTGCCAATTTATAACAATTTTAAAAACAGAAGCCTGTGGCTGACGTTCTTACAAAATCCCTTCTAAGGCATCTGTGGCATCACCATAGACACTTCTAGATAAAAATGAAAATCAGTGATCACTGTTTAAAGGACATGGTTTGATTGTGTGCTGTCCTCCATGAGCATAAGCAAATGCCTGCATAGGAATTCTAAATTAAACTATTGTTCAAACCCAGGTCCTCTATTTCAGTGTTACTTGAAAGGATGGCCCATGGGCCAGTCTCAGTCCCCGTACACTCCTTCTAGGACACTCAGGAGATAAGTACAGCGATTAAGAGTAATTTTATTACTCTTCAAAAGCAATTGGGGGCTTCCCAGGTGGCGCAGTGGTTGAGAGTCCGCCTGCCGATGCAGGGGATGCGGGTTCGTGCCCCGGTCCGGGAGGATCCCGCGTGCCGCGGAGCGGCTGGGCCCGTGAGCCATGGCCGCTGGGCCTGCGCGTCCAGAGACTGTGCTTCGCGACGGGAGAGGCCACAGCGGTGAGAAGCCCGCGTACCGCAAAAAAAAAAAAAAAAAAAGCAGTTTGGAGAGTAATTTTATGTGCATTGATTCTAATAATTTTTTTAAAATTGGGGCTTCCACACTGTAGGTGATTTTTATTATTTCATTTTTCAAGGGATTCTTTTATTTTTCATGCTGCAAATTCTGAGTTGCCAACAGATTTAAAATAGAAAAAAAGTTTTTCAGGTGGTTTTTCTCCACAAATAGTTTGAGATTCCCTTCTCTAGTCAGGAGATGAAGGAGTTAGAAGTTTGCTTGTGGTTTTTTTGGCCGTGCCATGTGGCATGCAGGATCTTAGTTCCCCGAGCAGGGATCGACCCTATGCCCCCTGCATTGGGAGCGCAGAGTCTTAACCACTGGACTGCCAGGGAAGTCCCAGAAGTGGTTTTGGATGTGAGAGATTTTAAACATATCATTTAAATAACTCTAGATTTATAGTTCCTTGTCTACTCAGGGAAGAGATTGAACTCAATTAAGGGTTTAAACTGGCCACTACAATAGAGTCACAGATGTATTGTTTGTATGTTAACAGAAAAGATTTGGGATGGTTTCAGTCAAGTGATGTGCTCACCAGTGAGGACCACATCCTGCCCCTTCGAAGTGGGACATGTTCGTGTTATGTACATGATGCTAAAGGTGTGTGAGCTTGTGACCTCCAGACAATGGCTGCTAAGGTTCCTTCTAGCTCTGTGATTTAGAGCAGGACATAAGATAACATGGCATTATTATTATTATTATTTGTTTTCTATGAGAGTTTGACCTCATAGGGTAGCTCCAGTTTTAAGGTTTTCTGAACTAAATCCCTGAGTGGACCTTTGAGCAGTCTGTGCTCAAGGCCTCAAATCCTTGCACCAACACAAGCATTTCATCTGCACGTGATTTACGTGTTGCAATTCCATGTAAAGTTTCATTTGAGAAAAGGAGTTCACAGCAAACTTTTTGAAAATAATTCCTCTAAATGTTTAAATCCTGCACAGTTTTTACTTTATCATATTGCTTACGTGCATTTGGTTGGCTACGTTGGGCACACATCGGGCCTGGCATGGAAAGAACCTTGGTCCAGTTCGCTCCTATTTCATCCAGAGACCATTATCCCACAAGGTCAAGTAAGGCACTCCATTCACAAGACATCTAAATATAAGTACACATGGGTAAAGGAGGACTACAGCCTCATCTGAGAGATGGGAGAAGTAGACGAACGTATCGTTTTATGTCAAATCCTATTTGGCTATGTATATAACTCAATGTGAATTTTGATTAATGAACAAATGAATGGGGTGAGTATTAGAAATTATCATCGCCCCTGTACCTTGTAAAAAAATCAAATTTAATTACCTTTTGATTACAGGCCTTGGGTAGTGTCCCTTATTTCCTAATAAAAGAACGTCTGTATTATTCTTATTTGAATCTCTTATTTACAACAGAGCTACCCATACATCCATAGATACCTCTTCTCTCCACAGAGTTCCAGATGTATGGCAAGCAGAGTCCTGTGTACATATGGACTTAAATTCAGCAAAAGAATAAAATCAAAATTTGGAGAAACAAGGGAAGGGAAAGAATTGAGCTGGAGATAAAATGTAGGTAAATCTCACGATTCTGGACTTTTTGTATATTTCTTCCCTGACTCCACCCACAGATTAATTTCCAGTAGGAGCTGGGATGAGTCACAGGGCCAAATTAAGTTGTCAGCAGGACATCACTAGCCTAAGAAATTGCTTTGATCGTGGCAAATACACAATATATAGGAGTGCCACTTAATTTAAATTTTCTTTTTTTTTACTCTTTGCCTGACACTGAGCATAGCAATTTACATGCTTAATTGCATTTAAGCATGACACAATCATATTACTTTAGTTATTATTTTGAATATGAAGAAATTGAGTCACAATGAACCTGGGCAATTTTCCATAGGTTATAAAGCTAGTGTGTAATTACACAATCTCAGCTAGTCTATTTCCACCTGCACTTATCTCTGGGGGACACCTGGAACCACAGTGCTAATCCTTGGCCATACCAGAATAAAATGTAATGGGATTAATCCATTTCCATGCTAGGATTCTGAAACATAAAAGGAGGCATCATGTACCAGCTGGTCAGCCTTCTTTATAGAAAATGTACAAATTAATTGTTTGTGTCTGGTTTCTGTTATGTTATCATAATTTCTGTTATTAAACCTGATCGTGTAGCCTGCTATTGGCTACATGGCCAGAGGGATACAAACAACAACCTTCTCGGATAAAACTATAGCTTTCCTGAAATCAAGGCATTTTGTGTGTGTCTTGGCAGTTCACCATTCTGAGACAAAGCATACCTCATGTGACTAGGAAAGAAATTTGGAAGCTGTGCCAGGGTGCCTTGGACTTCCCAGAGGATTGACTGTGATTTCTCTCTCCTACTTGTCAGATCCTTTACCTCTACTAAAGCCGTATGTACTTATACTTTGTGGAGTTTTGTGAGTCTTTACAATAATCCGAAAAAGCATAATTGGTATAGCTGACATAGTCAGCAGGATTATTGAAATGGCCCCAGATTCAAGTGAAGTAACTAAAGCTTTTTTCTGGAGGAAGGATGATAAGGAAAGAAGGATAGAGAACCTTTGGTACAAAGCTGACTGCTGAGCCAGTCCTACTTTGAGGTCATTCAGGGATTGAGATAATTAATTAGAAAGGCTTCTCAATGGAAGTTAGAAGAAATATGATTGGAGAGGGTAGCTAAATGGATAAGGAACAAGATATAAACTGAGGACTAATCAGAACTGATTTAAAAATACAGAATCAGTTCCAGGGACATCGAAAGTGCATAATCAAGCAGTAGATGTTTGTTGCTTGGGTTAGGAATGGGGAAATGGTCCCAATGAAAGATTGAAAAATGTGAGTGGGCCATAGTTGTGACTCTTAATTAACCCCTTATTGCTAAACAGCTATAAATTTGGAAAATCCTAAGCAGGAAACTACTGAAACTGCAAGATATTCTATCGAGAAATTGATGAGTTTTCTGGATGGAACTAGAGATTATCATACTAAGTGAAGTAAATCAGACAGAGAAAGACAAATACCATATGGTATCATTTATATGTGGAATATAAAATATGACACAAATGAACTTATTTACAAAACAGAAACAGACTCACAGACATAGAAAACAAACTTATGGTTAGCAAAGGGGAAAGGGGGTGGGTAAGAGATAAGTTAGAAGTTTGAGATTAGCAAATACAAACTACTATATATAAAATAAATAACAAGGTCCTACTATATAGCACAGGGAACTATATTCAATATCTTGCAATAAACCATAACGGAAAAGAGTATGATAAAATTTATATATATATATATATGAATCACTTTGCTGTACACTGGAAACTAACACAACACTGTAAATCAACTATACTCCAATAAAAATTAAAACAAAAAAATTGACTAATTTTATGAACAGATATTGCCAGCACCTCCAAAAACCTTGGTAACGTAAGTTTTCATGTATAATGTTTACTATTTTATTATCTCTAAGCATGATGGCTAGGAGGGGAATCTTTGGTTCCAAATTACCCTAGCTTTGATAAATTCAAGAAACTTGAAGGAAATATAAAAATGGATTTTATAAGACTCTTGGTTGGTGTCTACATTTACCATTATGGAAATGGATGCAAATTCCACTGCTCCTATCTCTAATTTGGAATTAAGTAAAAAATTCAAGCAACCTTTAGTAGGAAAGTAAATATCCCTTCTCCTCCTTCACTTTGATTACAAAATAGAGTGCCCCAATGAGGATTCTATTATGTTAAGGATATAAGCCACATATTGGATTGGCTATATGAAAATAAAACGTCACATAATTTTATGCCTTGACTCAATTTATAATGATGTTGCAAGAAAAGGAACTCCTCTGGTGTGGTGTGGGCTCCAGATGTGGCCTTACTATTAGAGGGAAAGATTACGGGAAGGAAGCTGTCATAGTCTTGTTAGTTCAGTTGCTAAAATGGGTTTGACCAATGTGCCAATGACAAGTTATTCAAAACAGAGGGAATAACAAATTTTTAGACAAGAAATAATATGTTAGGCATGGTAAATTGAGGGGCAGCCTTTTGATGGTTAAGAAAGATGTCATGATAAGATAATATAGACAGGTGCCTACTAAGGTGTTGCTAGACCACTATTGAAGACTAGATGAACTCTTCAGGCATTAAGGGGACCGCGCAACAATTCAACTTATTCTAACCTCAATGAATTGAGAGAATCTGAAGGAAATATGCAAAATGAATCCATAATCCCTTTAGAATCAGACAGTATAAGGCAGTGGTCCCCAACTTTTTGGCACCAGGGACCGGTTTCATGGAAGACAATTTTTCCGCAGATGGGGCGTAGGGGGGAATGGTTTTGGGATGATTCGAGTGCATTACATTTATTGTGCACTTTATTTCTATTATTATTACATTGTAATATATAATGAAATAATTATACAACTCACCATAATGCTGACGGGAGGTGGAGCTCAGGCGGTAATGCGAGCGATGGGGAGCGGCTGTAAATACAGATAAATCTTCGCTTGCTCGCCCACCACTCACCTGCTGCTGTGTGGTCCGGCTCCTAACAGGCTGAGGACCGGTACTGGTCCGCGGCCCGGGGGTCCCGTGCCACAGCTACTGAAGCCCGCGTGCCTAGAGCCCACGCTCCACAACAAAGGGAAGCCACCACAATGGGAAACCGGTGCACCACAAGGAAGAGTAGCCCCCGCTCGCCTCAGCTAGAGAAAGCCGGCGTGCGGCAACAAAGACCCAAGGCAGCCAAAAAGTAATTAATTAACTAAAGAAAAATAAAGTGGAGCACTGTTGTTTTTTTTGTCACATCCTTTGATATTATTACAGCCTTGCACTGAGTATACGTTTGAGAAGTTTTGTGAGTCCTTTCAATGATCTGAAGACGTTATGTGACACAGACACAGCTAATAAGTGGAAACTCTGGGTTTTGAAATCTTTTCAAATCCAGAGCAATTAACCACTACCAGATATGCTCCTAAACTGAAATGTGCATCTTAATAAACAGGAATTTTTTATCGATCCTTTACCAAGAGGAGATTTGGTAGCTAAAGGGTAAAGTATAAACACATGAGGAACTTGAACTAGGTCCTCTGAATTGGAGAAGAGCACAGGTCATTAAGATATTAAATAGAATCTTTGTATTCTCCATGGTTTCCCTTAGAGCTGCACTGTTTGGAGTCATTGCCAAATCATAGTTTGATTACTATTGATTTATTTCAGTGGTCGGAGTCTAATTTTCAGGTCCCAAAACAGAATGCCCTAACCGGTATTCAGTAGATATCCTTTGGGCTATGACTTTATTTGATATTCATGAATTTTATTGATTTTTAAAGTGTAAGAGGCAATTTTCAGCTCCCTTGTAAATTTTTAAAATCTGTTATGTTAGGGGAAAAGAAAAGAAATTACTTTTAATATGGAATTCAAATAGGTTTTAGAACAAAATGTCTCAGATCTATATTAGAGATGACTAAAAACTGTTCCCACCAACATTTATCAAATTTGAACCATTCCTAAAGTTCAAGTTCATAATTTTTCAATTGGAGATTTTAAAAAGTAATTGATATAATATTGTTGGATTATAAGGTCATTAGTACAGTAAGACATTATATAGTAACAGAGAAAATTATTATTATAAATCAAAAACTACAGAAAACTTTGGGTTTATAGAGTACAAAAATTTTAAGAGATTATTTTTCTGAAGTCCAAGTACAAAGATATTTTTAATGGAAAATACTCCTCTGTATCCAAGTGATCTAATATAGATTCCTTTTTGGCCTTGGCTACCTCTTCATGTTTTAAAAAAATGTACAATTAATGCATGGCTACTATGTGTTCGATGCTAATCGAACTTTGCTGTGTGTTTTACATCTTTGCCTCAATATAATCCTTATAAAATTGCTTCAAATTGGATATTGCTTATGACATTGTTATGGGGAGGAGGTGGTGGAAAGGGTGCTGTTGAATGTATTGGTCTTGAAAAATGGAAAAAAATTTGAAATTTCAAGCTTACTTCTGACATTTTTAAAAAATTGGGCTCCCAATTGCTGCATATATTATACCTCTGAATACAATGGACATGAAGGATATAGTTGTAACACGTATTTATACCATGTAAATAAGACATGCAACTATGGGACAACTATGCTTAAACTGTGTATATATTCTAAATGTACATGTGTACATGTTATGATTCCCTAACAGAGGCTTCTGATGTAATTTTCAAGTCTAATCTCTACACCCAACGTCTCCTTGTCAGCTTCTGTATTGACCTTATTCAAAATAGATTGATTGATGTCCTCTTTTTTATTTTTTTTAATGGGTCTCTGAACCAGAAATCAGATAAGCTTTGTAAAACTTTCTGCTGCTCTAGACTGTGACTTTTCCAGCTGAAAGGGAAAAGAACGCAAGGGCTGTTGCAAGGACTTTGGCTCTCATCTGATAACCATTTGTAGAGGGCACAGAAATGTGAAGCGCTCTTGTTTACCTTCTGGGCATAGTCTTATTAGTGCTGTCACGTAAAGCATCTGGATTCTCTCACTTTGGGCTGCTGTTAAAGATGTACACAACGTGAATTTAATGCCAAAACAGCCCTATCAGAAGAACTGACAATGAGTGATGAGCCATTATAAAATGAATTTGGTATTTCCCATAGGAAAACCCTCGGAAGGGGGCTTAAGGGGTCGAGAGAGACAATTCTTTATGTACTGGCTGTATTTCCTTTCAGGATTCCTGTGAAGTTGAACTAATTGACATTTGAAGATACCTTTTCATTCTCAGGAATAACTTTAACACAGGTGGTTTTAACAATTATTCAATGTTAACCTCTTATTAAAGGTCCTGAATTTGGGTTTTTAACTGAAAGTCTGTTTGAGGTCTCAGACACAAGGAATATTACTCCAGGAAGACGAGTGGAAGAAAAGAGGCTTTGACATTCTAAAAAACTCTGCATTTTTCAGCTGTGCACTAGAAGTCTATAAGCTTGGCACTAGAATCTTGCCTTCATCATAAAATAATAATAATATTTGATGTCAGATTTCCATTTGATCCATTTCAGTGAGTATTTAGTTCTTAATCGTATGGTGTGGTGAGAAGCTATATAATCATACTGTTCCATGCATATGAGCTCTTGTTGTGACTAAAGGCATGAGCATTCCGTAGGGAAAACCTAAAAAGTGAAGCAGAGTATGAACTCGTAAAGATGTTCACCAATGCTGAATGCTGTTCCAAAGAGTCTAGACTAACTTTCAGAAAAATCTCCCCAGATACTGAGTTAAAGACTACTTCCCCATAATTTCCACACACCAAAGCATGGCTTCTGCCTTTACCATGAGGAAGAAGCTTCCACCCCTCAGGCATTCTTCTTCAGTTCAAGGAGAAAGGAAGGGAGAGACATTTTTTTGCATAGGAAGCAATTATGTGTCAAAGTGGTGGTGATGTGCGTGTGTGCACCAAGGCAGGTAGATGTCAAAGAAACAAGCTGTAGAGATGAGCAGGCTGCCGTCCAAGCAGCTGATCTGGGTTTCACTCCTGGCCATCGTGTTAGTTAGGGCTGGAGAGAGACGAGTTCCTGAGTTTGGAACCGATTGGATGAGGGGCAAATACCATCCCTACTGTGAATAAGGTTGAATTGATAATGTGGCTTGAGCATTGATCACAGAGGGGCTCCCTGACATACCCTGATAAGATTATGGGACTGATCAGCAGAGAAGATCTGTGTCCTTAGGGACCAGCCTTTCACAAAGTGATAGAAAAATCTTGAAAGGGCTGAGACATGTAAGCTGATTTTTTTTTTCCTCCCAATGTCACCAGTCAGAAAAGTCATTCTTCCCCTCACAGGGAGAAATGAGAATGGTAGTAAAATGAAATAGAACAGAAGTGTTCTTCCCATTCATTACCCTCCCTCTGAGGCAACAGAAGTTTCCTCCCCTTTCAGGAAACATGAAGAATGGAGGAGAAGAACTCTCCTCTAATATTAGTAGATGCAAGAAACCTTTTATCTTTAAAATCGCTTTAATATACTCTGATATGCAAATATATCCTATCAGTGGTGGTGAAATCAGAATCATCCAGAGTTTGTAAAAAAAAAAAACAGGTGCCAGACACCACTACATTCTTAATAATGACTCCCTAGGTCCACTCCTTTTGTTTTTGTTTTTTAATAAATGTAAGTTTTGGAGCTTCATCCATCCTTCAAGAATCACTGCATTTGAGC
The DNA here is from genome assembly GCF_937001465.1 of Orcinus orca. NCBI lineage: Eukaryota > Metazoa > Chordata > Mammalia > Artiodactyla > Delphinidae > Orcinus > Orcinus orca. Next base: position 110,294,027 of record NC_064565.1, read on the forward strand.
ATTTAAACCAATGTTGCTTTAATATTAACAGTGTTTACTGAACCCGTGAATTCTGTACCATAGAATCATAGAGGAAGTTCTAATTGACCATGGAATCTGGCTTCTGATTCTCAGAGTGCTCCTTTAGTTATATTTGTATGTGTACATCAACGTAAAAAATAATGAGACTTTAAACACCGAGGTAATCATAACAGTCAGCAAAAATGTTTAGTGTTTCACAGTATTTTAAGTAAGGGCAACAAAGTAAAGAATGAGTCTCTAATCAGAGACTTTGTTTTCTGCCTGAAATACCATGATGATGAACATGTTCTGTCTTATCCTTCAAAAGTGAGTATAATTATAGTTGCTTTAGAGTAGCAATCTTCGGTAGGAATTTCTGTAATGAGGGAAATATATTATATCCGTGCTATCAAATATGGAAACTACGAGCCACATGTGACCGCTGAGTTCTTGAATGCCCACAGTGCAACTACAGGACTGAAATTTTAATTTCATTTAATTTTAATTAATTTAAATTTAAGTAGCCATATTAGACTACTGGGTACCACGTTGGAGAGTAAAACCTTAGAGCATATTTTTCAAACTATAGGTTGAAATGCATTAATGGACTCAGAACACTATTTCATGTTTCATGCCAGAATTTTTTTTTTTTTGCCACACTGCCAGGCTTGCAGGATCTTAGTTCCCTGACCAGAGATAGAACCCGGGCTCCCGCAGTGAAAGCACTGAGTCCTAACCCCTGGACCACCAGGGAATTCCCATGCTAGCATTTTTTTAAAAGGAATTAAATAGTATAGATAATATCAAAGTTCCTCACTTATAGCAAAGTAGTTTCTGTGTGAGGAGAGAGGAAATGAGTCCCAGCTCGTGGTAGAAAATGGGTTTTGTGTGATTCACTGACCACTGCCCTCCAAGGTCACTGAAATATTAGGTGTAATTTGGGGAGCAAACCAAAGAAGCAACAGACAGGAAAACTGCAATGTTAGTTTTGCTTGCAATGAGGGAAGAGCCAGTGAGAAACTATGTGATGACGGCTCCTCCTTGAGGTTTGGTGATAATATTTTAAGTGGGTGAAAACTAAAAAGAAACAGTAGAGTCAAATGAGAAGAAACACACTAATTTCCTCGTGTGTACACACAATACTTTCCCCTTCTTCTGCGGTCCTCAACCAAAGCCCCACCTGCGCCAACCTTCCAGAGCTTAAATTGGCCACTTCAAACTTAGGTTTTAAACAGTGTCTGCGTTAGTAGACAGAGCCAGTCCTCTGGTGCTCCTGTTTATGTTCTAGTTCAGCTTTTTGATGTGGCATTTCAGCGAGAGACATAAAATCCCACTGGGCTTTAGCTCAGAGTGAGCTCAAAGGTAGCCTTGGAAAGTGGCTATGAATTTGAGACGATTAACACTGTACGTCTCACTGTGTGAAGAGATGAAAATTACTAAACTCTCAGAATGTGTACAAATATAGAAGTATGACATCTCTGTACTCTGAAGTGGATTATATCATAGTCGACCAATAGAATTTGTTGTTGTTGTTATTTGCTTATTATGTAATTGTATTAGAGAATCTGGGGGAGCAAGTTTTTGAAGAAAGGGGAATAGATTCCCTATGAGACAAAAGGAAATTGTTCTTCTTTATTGAAGTTTAATTTACGTTAAAGGAAATGAAGTTCTCTTGAGTGCTCAGCGAGATGAGTTTTGACAACTGTATATAACAACCAGCCAAAACAAGGTAATGGACATTTCCATCAACCCAGAAGGTTCCCGTCTGCTGCCTCCCCATTGAACCCCTGCCTTGCCATAGACCATCACTGTACTGTTTTCTAGCATCAGAGACTAGTTTTGGCTGTTTTGGAGTTCACATAAATGGGCTCATGCACTATCTACTCATATGTGTCTGACTTCTTAGGCTCAGTGACATGTTCTGTGATTCATCCTGGTTGTTCCGCATGTCAGTAATTCATTCCTTTTTGTTGCTGAGTAGTATCCCATTCTATGAATAGGCCACCTTTTGTTTATCTAGTATCTGTATGGTCATTTGTCATTTTTTATTTTTTAAAAAGGCTGCTATGAACACTCTTGCGCAAAAAAATTTTTTTGTATACGTGGCTCTGTATTTTCTTTTTGCTCAGGTAAATGCATAGAGATGGAATTTCCAAGTCATATGATAAAAGCATGTTTAACTTTATAAGAAACTGCTGAAAAACTTAGCATAGGGAGGGCTCCAAGCCTAGATGAAGTCTATCAATCACTTGGTAGGAGTTCCTTGTACATTCAGGATACCAGCCCTTTGTCAGATACACGTATGACTAAGAATATTCTGCAGCCTGTGGCTTTGTTATTCATTTAATTTGGGTCCTTTGATGAGTGAACCTTTTAATTTTGCTGAAGTCAAATATATATATCTATATAATTTTTCTTTTATGGTTGAGGTAAGATTGTTACTATTTGTTACCTGAAGGTTTGATAGAATTCACCGGTGAAAGCCATCTGGGCTTCTTTGGGGAAAGTTTTTAATTGTGGATTTAACTTCTTGTTTGTTTTTTTTTTTAAAGAAGATGTTGGGGGTAGGAGTTTAGTAATTTATTTATTTATTTTTGCTGTGTTGGGTCTTCGTTTCTGCGCGAGGGCTTTCTCCAGTTGTGGCAAGCGGGGGCCACTCTTTATCGCGGTGCGCGGGCCTCTGAATATCGTGGCCTCTCTTGTTGCGGAGCGCAGGCTCCAGACGCACAGGCTCAGTAGTTGTAGCTCACGGGCCTAGTTGCTCCGCGGCATGTGGGATCCTCCCAGACCAGGGCTCGAACCTGTGTCCCCTGCATTAGCAGGCAGACTCTCAACCACTGCGCCACCAGGGAAGCCCTGGATTTAACTTCTTTAATAAATATTGGACTATTCAGATTTCCTGTTTCCTCTTCTATCAGTTTTGGTAATTTGTGTTCCTTGAAAAGGAACTTCAACAAAGTTGTTGAGTTTATTGGCTTAAGGTTTTAAATAATTTTTTGTGTCCTTTTAATGCTTATAGATTATATAATAATGTTTCCCATTTTATTATCAATACTATAATTTCTGTTTTCTATTTCTTAATTAAACTAGTTAGGCATTGATTAGTTTTATTAGTTTGTTATATAAACCAACTGTTTTATTCTGTTGATTTTTTTCTGTTGTTTTCTGTCTTATGTTTCATTAAATCTCTCTGTTGTTTGTATTATTTTCATTCTTCCCCTTACATTGGATTTAATTTGCTCTTCCTTTTTTAGTTACTCAAGGTTAAAGTTTATATCATTGATTTTAAGCACTTTGTTTCTAATCAGGCATATGGCTAATTTTCCCTCTAATTACATTTCCAGTTCATCCCACACAATTTTTGATATATCATATTTTTTAACTTCTATCTTGAATATAGTTAAATATATCAATTTCTTTTTTTCTTTGATCCTTGGGCTATTTAGAAATGTGTCATTTAATTTTCAATTATTTGGGAATTTTCACATGTATTTCTGTTACATTGCTAATTTATCTGCACTATGGTACAAGAACATACTCTATTTGATTTTGATCCCTTGAAATTTAATGAGGAGTTATATGGTCCAGCTTATAGAATATATCAATAAGTGTTTCAGGTGCATGTGAAAGAATTCTGCAATGGTGGGTATAGAGGTACATATGTGTCAATTAGATGAAGTCGTTTGGTAGTGTTGTTCAACTATTTTTTATATCTACTAATTTATCAGGTTTTTCTATTCAGTATTGATAAAAAAGAGTAGTAAAATCTTCAACTGCATTTGTGGATTTGCATATTCAACCATATGTTTTTATCTATAGTATATTCTACTGTTATTATAATTATACCTTATTGTGGAATCGGCATTTCTGTCACTATGAGGTATCAGTATTGTCTTTTCTCTAGTAATATTTCCTTTAAATATCTAATTTAAATATCCTCTAAATACTAATATAGCCACAGCAGCTTTCTCTTGCTTAGTGTTTCCAAGATAGCTTTTTTAACTTTTTGATTTTAACATGTCTGTATTTTTGCATTTACAATGAATGTGATTTTCTTGTAAAAAGCTCATACTTGTCATTTTTTTCCATAGTGAAAAATCTTTTGTATTTACTTGCATTGTTTAGGCTACAATCTGTTCTCCACATTAGCAATCAGAGTTATCCTTGTAGTATATAACATATTTCATTCCTTTGGTCAAACCATCCATTGGCTGCCTGTCTTAACTCAGAGTAAATTTTGAAGTCTTTACAATGACCACCCAGGCATTTTGTGATCCATCCTCAGCTCCCACCCCAGCTACATCTCTGCTCTCATCTATTCTCTCTCTACCTTGATCACCCTACCCCAGGCCTCCTAGCAACACGTCAAATACACGAGGGACACTCTTCCCTACTATGGTCTTCTTCCAGATTTCTCTATATCCTCCTCCCTCGCTTCTTCTCAGGTCAATGTCACTTCCTCTCTAGAGACCTTCTCTGACACCAATGCCTAAAATAGTACTGCTTCCCCATAACTTTATTCCTTTGGCCTTTAAACATTTTATACCACATACCACCAGCTTTCATGTCATATATTTACTAATTTATTGTATGTCTCCCCTACTATATTATAGGCCTCATGGAAGCAGAGGCGCTATTTTGCTGACTATTGTCAGTGTCTAATGTGTAGTAGGGGCTCAATCAATGTGTTGCATTGAATGAATGAATTAAACGAATGAAACAGTATTCTCTCAAACCCCATGAATTCAACTAAGGTGGTCCCTCTACATAGAAAATCACTACCACTCTTTCCAATTTTCTAGACAAAGACCTATAGAATAATTCTGTAACTGAGCCAGATTCAATATTAAATATATTTAGATTTTCTAGGGCAACATTTTTGAAAATACACTGTTCCTTTGTATTCAGACATAAAATAGTACTTGATAAATTACATGTCCTGAATTTTTTGTCTTAAAAAACAGCTTTCATATTTCTAAAGACCCTTCTAGCTGTGGCCTTCATTGTGAATGTTAAAAATTTCTCCTATTCATGTGGACCCCCCAAACAAACACCCCATCTCAGCATGGTACTGTGAGAGCTCCTCCTGTATGGCCCCCTACTAAGTATCCTGTGATTTAAGTATCCTGTGATTCCCTCTAGAAGGGAATTTATGATATTATATTTTAATAATCTGTTTACTTTTCTGACTTCCTAACTAAACTAAGAGTTTAATATGGACAAAATTCATATTTTCTTGATCTTTCATTTTCAGTGACTAACCCTGTATATGGCAGATAACAAGAGCTCAATGAATTTTTGTCTGTAAATGAATAAATTCCATTTATATAATACTATTCTTTCAGTTTTACCACAACTTCCTTATTTTTAAAATGGAAGTAAATTACCCAAGATTTGAGTTAGGTGATATCTGAATGGCATAATCCATGATAGTTATTCTCTCAGCCAGAGATATAGAGTCTGAGCACTTGAGTTTAAACTTGAGTCACATCAGCTGACATAACATATATTTAATGATTTTTTATATCACCAGTTATCTTAAGACTTTTAATTCTTATGAAGTATTCTTTCTAACTTCAAATTTCTGAGAATATCCTATGGTATCTCATATGCAAAGAGCCCTCCAAACCAACAGGAGTCAGACTTGAATGTACATAAAGCTCCAGGGGCCTTGTTAAAATGCAGGCCCTGGTTCAGTAGGTCAGAGGTGGGTCCTTATCATCTGTGTATCTGGCAAGATCCCAGCTGATGCTGATGCTACCAAACCTTGGACCACACTGTAAGTAACAAGGCTATAAGCCACGATACGCAGGTGTCCACTAAAGGTTTTTCATCACAATTTGACTTAGAACAGAATCAATTTCCCCCATGGCAGTATAGAGTGGTGTGTTCACCCAATCCTCTGACCGGAGGAGGTGGCTTCAAGGCTAAAATACATTATTCCAGGGACATTTAAAAGAAAACATCTTGTAGCCTTAAGATTGGAATCTGAACTTCTAGATAGGTAATTGATTTTTGATAGAAAAATACACTGGAATCTGACCTTTTCATCATTTTATAAAAGTATAATTTGTTAAAGTCCAAAATTATGGAATGTTTTGGAAAAAAATGTCATCTGGACATCAATAGCACATCAAGATCTCTCAGAATATCTTGATCTTTTATAGTATTTCTTCTACATTCTGCAATTTTAAAAAAATGAATCAAATATTGCCGCTGAAAGTAATATAAAAAATGTTTGACCAGGAAAGATCATAAAATCAGGGCTGCTAATTAGGGCAGCTGCCTCAGTTAGGAAAGCAGTTTGAGGATATTCTGTTAGCTGGATGAAAAACATGAGGCAGGTGATTCTACCTCTGTTTTGACCTCACTGGCCTGTAAGCTAAATTTATGGTGTGACAAGTGCTGTTTGAATTGAATGTGAAGACAAAACCAAATCACAAATGTGGTGCTCCAGAAGAAGGAGGGGGAAGGGGCAGGTAGAAATTTGGGTGAAAGTAAAGGAGCTGAGAGTTTGTCTTATCTTTGATCCTGTGTCTGGTCAATGGAACATCCGTGACTGACTGTCACAGAATCCCCAGTCAAGGCACAAATACTGTGATGACAACCTCTGTATGATGGAAAGGATTTTAAGGGGGAGGCCATAGACTGAGAAACGATGAAGCTGGACAAAAAAGAGAGCTTTCTTGCATGAGATTAATTTAGTGAAAAATTAGCACAGCAAAAGGGAGTCCTTTCAGAGATTTTGGTTTTGCATCCTCATTACTAACTAACTAAAAACATACACTGCGGGCTTCCCTGGTGGCGCAGCGGTTGAGAGTCTGCTTGCCGATGCAGCGGACACGGGTTCGTACCCCGGTCCGGGAAGACCCCACATGCCGCGGAGCGGCTGGGCCCGTGAGCCATGGCCGCTGAACCTGCGCGTCCGGAGCCTGTGCTCTGCAATGGGAGAGGCCACAACAGTGAGAGGCCCGCGTACCGCAAACAAAATAAATAAATAAAAATAAAAACATACACTGCTTGGGAATTATATAATTTTGAAAACTATTTGTTTCCCTCAGCTAACATTTGCATGACATTGCAAAGCGGTTTACAAATCAATTCAGCAAATGTTATTTCCATTTTAGAGGTGAGAAAATTGAAAGGTAGGCAGATTGTGACTTGGCAGGCAGAGATAAAAACACTAATATTATCTAGATATCTCCAAAATCTATTATCTTTTTAACAAATTATGTTGCATGTGCATAGGTTTCCACATACCATGTTTTTGGAAAGTTCCAGCTTTTGAGATCCGAAACTTATACCTTACAAGCTTCATTTTAAAGCGTTTAATATATCATCAATAGTCATCATGTTAAGAGTTCCAGCACTACAAGGATGAAATACTAAAATTCGTGTTTACACAGCTAATGGATGGGGATTTTTGTCCAGGACACAGTTATGTATTGGCAAACTAGAGACCTGAATAAATCCTATCTGTCTCTGCTTCCTTGAAGGAGTTCAGTTCCATTTCTAATCTGGCAGCCAGTCTTGCCCAAAGTATTTGGAACTTGCAGCAGCCTCCAGACACCTGGTGAGTTTTTCCGCAGGAGTACATCCAGACACTAGCTAGATGCACGCCTTCCTTTTCCTGTCTCCTTGCATTCCACCAGCAGCTGGACCAAAGATGACTCATTTATGCCAACTATCAAAACATGATGTTTTGATTCTTCAGAAATCGCAAGGCTCTTCAAGGATCAGGACATATTTTAAAGTAGTTGAAAAGGTGATTTTCTGAATAAGAAAGTGCTCATTGCAATTATTCAGGATTTTTTTGAAAAGAAAGTTTTGTACTGATCACAGAGCATCTTATTCAATTACTGGACAAATTCTCCACACCATTTCTTGCTAAATAACATTTTCCAGGTTAAGAAAATGTTGCATGCCTACGTATCAGAAGAAAATAGAAGTCAGAGAAAAGTGTTATTGCAATAATTTATTTTTTCTCCATTTACAAAACTAACATGGAACCGTGAAGAGAGATGTAGGTTTTTTTCCTAGCCATACCTAGAAATGCTGATCGTGATGTTTGCTTAAGGATCTGCATATATATCTACAAAATACAAGGTGAGTCTTAGACTGGGAGTTGGGGGTAATGTGTTATTGGCCACAAGTACCCAGAATAGAATTTCTGTTACACTTAATTCGAGTCTGTGTGTGTGTTGGGAATGGGGTGAGGACAGTCATAGCAAAAATGCCAAAGACTCTTGCTGTTCCTATTAATATTTAGTAGATGTTCTTAAATGAATGCTTTTTCATTTGCTGTAGGCCCTTGGGACAATTTCTAGTGACATTAAGTAATTGACTTATTTTCATAATACAATTTTCACCAGTTATGATTGTTTCACTGGGATAAGGATCTATGGAACTCCTCATTCCACCATTTCAGAAGTCTATTCTTTTTTTTTTTTCAGTTTTTTTATACTCTGATTTTCAGTTTGAGCTGTTGCTCTTGCTCTATGTTATAGTTCATTGATCTTTTATCCTGCAGCGCTTAATTTGTTGTTAAATACCCAGTGAAATTTTTATTTTATATATTATATGTTTTATCTCTGGAAGTCCTATTTAATTCCTTTTTGTATCTTCCATTTCTCTCATCATTATATTTATGTTTTCCTTGAAAACTTTGTTTATATTTAGTACATTTATAATAACTGTTTTAAAGTCTTTGACTGCTAATGCTATCATCTCTGTCATTTTTGGTCCACTTTTATTGACTTATTTTTCTTCTGATTATGGTTCACATTTTCCTGTTTTTTGGTATGTCCTGTAATTTTTTTTTTTTTTTTTTTTTTTTTTTTTGCAGTACGTGGGCCTCTCACTGTTGTGGCCTCTCCCGTTGCGGAGTACAGGCTCCGGACACGCACGCTCAGCGGCCATGGCTCACGGGCCTAGCTGCTCCACGGCATGTGGGATCTTCCCAGACCAGGGCACGAACCCATGTCCCCTGCATCGGCAGGCGGACTCTCAACCACTGCGCCACCAGGTAAGCCCTGTCCTGTAATTTTTTATTACATGTTGGGCACTCCAAATTTTATATGCTTGGACTTGGCTTGGAGTCACTTCTGTGTACCATGGTCCAGGTGTGTATGTACAGGCAGAAAGCCATGATTATGATGAGACTCACCTCATAGGTTTTTTTCTAGAAGGTGTAGTTCTATGATGCCTGCAATCCAGTATCTAGAAACAGTTATTTTATATATTTTGTCTTGTTTTCTAGTTCCTTACAGTAGAACATAAGTCTGGTCCATTTTATTACATTATGGTCTGAAATTAAATCATCATGACAAAATTTTAAGAAAAGGAGCCGTTTTGTGAAAGCAAAAGCTTAAGAAAATGGGTTTGAAATAGGTGGACAAGAAACAAAGTACAAGTCAATCCCTGACCTCAAGGAATGCACAGTTTAATGTGAACTTTTCAAGATTCTTCTTTTAAAATGTGTCAGAAAAATGTTTCCCCATTTTAAAGACTTTCTTGTGTATTTCGACGTCCTATACCAGTGATCTCCATACCTGACTATAAAACAGAATCACTGGAGAACTTGAAAATAAATTACAGATAACAAGGCCACACCCCAGACAGCTCTGATACAGTTGGTCTGGAGGGGACCCAGAAAACTATATTTTTAAATAATCTCCTCAGGTCACTTTTACATACCCAAACTTGCACATTCTGAATGCAGACTTAATTGTTTTAGATTGTTTCCGGGAGCCATATAATTCTCAAAGTTGTTCCTGATGCAGTAGATACCAATCTGGGGACTCTTTTGCCTTCCCCTTCTCTCTCCTGAGACTATCTTATTATTCAGCTTCTAGATGTGTTGTAATATTTCGTGGAAAGCTTAGGTGGCTCCCCAACTTTCCACCCTTTGTAACATAGCCCACATCAAGTCACATAAGGAGATTTGCAGATCCGCCTCATTCCACTACCACTGCTCTTTGGCAAAGCATCTAGTGAGTTCCACTCAACACTTCTGTAAAATGTGGATTTATCCAAATGAAAGCCTTTTTCCTTTGCAGCTGGCCTTTCTGCTTGAATGGCTCTCACGCTCTGGGGCCTGCACATAACTCCAGAATACCATTTCATGACTCCGAAGATTGCCAGGACGCCTGTTCCCAGGACCCAGCCTTTCCTTTAGTGTGACTCTGTTTACCTTTCATTAAGACCTAACAGTTTGGATTTCTTTTTCTACCAACACTATTTTCTAAGGAAACCCCAAATTGACCTCTGCTTTTAGAAACTTTAATGGGGAAAGACAATTGGCCTCTTTCTGGGTTGGGTCCCCTGGATGAGCCAGCTGGCCTGCATTCCCTCTTCTGCAGCTGTGTGTAAGCTCCATTTGCATTTCGACCTTCACACCACAAAAGTCAGTTCTGATCTGTGTAGTCGGCCAGTGTCCCCTGATAGTGAATCATGTCATCTTATCTTTCACATTTGATCTAGGAAACCATTTAAGTTCAACTGGGTAATAAGAAAGGCCAAATAACTTCTAAAGTCGCAATTACAAACGCATCTCAACCAAGTTCAGTGCAGACCTAAGTCTGAGATTTGGGAATGACATGATAACAGACTAGATATGCCAGATGTGTGTTTTCTGAGCTTCTTTTTCAGCTCATTCTGACCAACAAGAAACTAAATCCTGGCAATATTATAAGGATAAGAGAAGACCATAGGCTAATTTCCAGAGGGAATTTCTGCTAATTGAAATATTGATGGAATGCGATGAGAAAGATGCTCTTGAATAGCATGTCACGTGCATCAAACTCTGAAACAAACAAGAAACTGTCCCAAAAAAGAAGGTAAAAATAGTTTGCTTCAGCACTCTCCTCCCCTTGCCTATACTATCTGAGGTATAACTTGATCATAAAAATGGGTAGCCCTCTTATTAATTTACATTAAAGTTTTTCTGAAGCCATCTGCTTACCTCCACCCATATCCCTACCAGTTTCTATCTTAATCCATTTATTCGGAGACTTGAAGTGACTCAAACCAACAAATATAATTACTAAAAAATTAAGGAGAATACAAATAGGTGTATTCCAACCAAGGCTTGCTGGTTCCATAAGGAAAAGTTATGAGAAAAAGTGTAGTGGTGGAAGGAGAGTGTGCTTGGTGTGTATCGTTCATTCATTCATGCATTCAAGTATTTATTTTGCAAGGCACTTGGTACACGGCAGTCAACAAAAGAGATCCCATCCTCACAGTAGAGGGATAAAATTAAAAAGTAAATAAAAACAATTAATACAAGTGTCTTTTAATATCACATCTATTCATGAGTGTTTTTAGTGAGAGATATTATTTTGCCTGAATATAATTTGTTTCTGTGTTTTGAAGAGTGAGAAGGGAAAGTTCAGATGCAAGGGATATAGCTAAAAATTTATTCAAGTCTGTTCGGGTCCTGAGTTTTCATATCAAGAGTTAGAAGAGCAAGAGATCAGGTACCATAGATACCTGTGCTTGCAAATTGCGGTAGATATCATGTAGGAGAAAAGCAGGGCAAGGTGGTAAATAACAAGGTGGAAGGCCTGATTTAGGGTGATCAGAGGACTTCTCTCTAATGGAGTTATGTTTCAGAGATCTTAAGAATGAGATGGAGCTAGCTGAGTGAAAAGTGAGAGGAATGTTTTTCCTTCTGACAGTCTTTGGTGCTCAAGTCAGTTAAAATGCCATGTGCAAAGGCTCTCAGAAAAGAGCTGGAAGAAAACCAGTGTGTTTAGCGTGGGGTGAGGACCTGTGTTGAGCATGGAGATACAGGGAGATGACTGACATTGCAGTAGCCTGTAGGATTGGACCAATATCTGGATTCACTGTAAGGGAAATAGCTAGCCACTGCAGAGTTAGCCATTTCCCTGACTACTTGAAGATACAAATAGTAGCATAACGTCATTATAAACAGTATTAGATGCTTCAAAAGCAGGGACCAACTGCAAAAATCCAATGAAGCAAAAGCAAGGCTGAAAGTCTGTTTCAAACTGGAGATGAAGAAGAAAAACAAAAGAAGTGAAAACCAAAAAAAGAAAAAAAAAGATATTGTGATCAGACAACAGAGATCTAACATGCAGATAACTGATATTACTAAAGAAGGAATAAGAAAAAACCTTGTTAGGCATATTAGTAAAACCCACTATGTCCTGTTATTTATGAATTGTAGTTTTTAAAATACTCTAAATATCTAGTTGGCTGACTCTCACATTGTATGGCTCACAGATTTGAAGGCCATGGCCAAAGCTGAATTCAGAGTTAAATCATTTATTTACACTTTCTTCTCTTTAAAAAAGTGAATCAAGTATTCATCCTTCAAAATGTGAAAATAATCTAAAACTCTAAAAAAGTTGATATAAGTTTAAATGATGAATTAATAAATATAAAAGAAGTAGGGTAGTAACACGAAGAAATAATATGGGAGGAAAAAATAACCTCAAGCCTTAAATCATATTGAAATGAAAGGGTGATATCAGTGAACTTATTTACAAAACAGAAACAGACTCACAGACTTAGAGAATGAACTTATGGTTGCCAGGGAGGAAGGGTGGGGGGAAGGGATAGTTAGGGAGTGTGGGATTGACATGTACACACTGCTATATTTAAAATAGATAACCAGCAAGGACCTACGTATAGCAGAGAACTCTGCTCAATATTGTGTAACAAACTAAATGGGAAAAGAATTTGAAAAAGAATAAATACATGTATATGTATAACTGAATCACTTTGCTGAACACCTGAAATTATTACAACACTGTTAATCAACTACACTCCAATATAAAATAAAAAGTTAAAAAGAAAAAAAAAGGAAATGAAAGGGAAAATAACCGACAAAATTAGACACAAGATGTGGACTTTATTTTTAATAAGACATTAATTTTATGTTCTAATACTTCTGCCTCCCAAACAACTGACTTGACTTTCTTGACATATTAAAATAAAGAAATGTAACCAATGACCCCAAAAGTCACATTTAGCTTTTTTTACTTTTGGGTTTCCCGGCTGTCTTTAACGCCGGGAAGACTGCATGTGTAGTACTCGATTTCAAACACTAGAGGGCAGAACAGCAAAGGAAACGTGGAGGTAGGCGAAAAGGCTCCACCAGCATGAAATAGGGTCGGAGGCAGGGAGGAGAGGCAGTCCGCATTATGGAGACCGACTTACAGTTTAGCCACAAACTCAGCCCCGGAAGATTCCAGATAACCGCAAAAATAATAGTCAGGCCTTGTCGAGCAGCCTCTATTACCAGGAGCCTCTCCTCTCACCATGCATTCATTTTGGGCAAAGGCAAGAATGAGCAACTAACTATAGATACTAACCTGTATTCTGTTGGTTTTGTAGGAATTTTGTGAAGCAGACTGATCTGTCACCCTTCCCTGCAGACAGGACAAAAGCACCATCTTGACTCTTGTTCTCTTCTCCTTCTAGCCTCTTTGGCAGGAGTCGCTTACTAAAAACAACATTTTTGTTCTTTAGAAACCTGCTCTGGCCTTTGTTCAGGACCTTAGGGCCATACAATGGGGTGAGTGTGATGCAGGGAGAAGAAGGGGGTTTTGGGAGCTGTGTGTCTTTGGGGGTTGAAGAGGGCAGTGCCTCTGCAGAAACAGCCTGAGGAGGCCAGTTGAGAGTTTCTGCAGAAACGGAGACCCCAAACTTGGACCAGTTCTGCTCCTTAAGGTGGCAGGACCAGGGGAGGTCAAGTCTGTGTGAGTGAGGGCTAGAAACCAGTCCAGTGACCTTGGGAGCCCCTGTGAAAGACCTGCCCAGGTCCTCTTAGTGGAGAGGGCTCCTGGGAGGGTGTCCTGACCCCAGAGCAGAGCAGTGGTGTCTGGCACCTGCTGGTGTGGCAGGAAGACCATTCCACCCATTTTCCAAGCCCAGTATGCCCACAGGTTCTCGTCTAGAGAAAACATGTAGGGAAAACTCTGACAAGTTCACTTTCGCTGAACTTGATGCCTGAATTTCAAAACTGGATTCTATTTTATCTAAATCCAGGCAGAGGACCAGAAGTAAGAAAGGAAGTAGTCAAGAGAAAATGTGCTTTTATTCTTAATGTCATAACTTATACTGTGCTTTATGAACACAGCTTAAAATTAATACATTTTTAATGGAAAAAACACAGTGAAATGAATTTTTTTAGTATTATGAAACACTTAACACCTGGTAAGCATCCTTATCTCGCATAATCCCTGGGACATGAAGGAATGTTTCTCATCTACATTCTACATGTAATAAAACAGAAGCCTATGGGGTTTAAGTAAATTTCTCAGAGTCACCCAGTATACAGCACCGGGCTGTCTGTTGGTCTGTTAACTCTGCACAGAGGTTTCAAAACTTCTCAAGAAACACAGAATCAGACACAGTTGCCTGCTGGAATTTTTTAACATACATATTGAGAGACTTATTTCAAGTGTGGATTTTAATGCCAGTCATTTATATATGAGAAGTGTTTTCTCCAGCTTGTGAAATAAAGGGGTAAGACTCCAAACAGGGTAGGTCCCCCAAAACACTCATTTACATTTCCTTTAAAATCAGAGAAAATTCCTGAACTCCCAGACACTCTCACTTGGTCATATAATGTTTAACAACGAGATGTATATATATATATATATATATATATATATATATATATATAGGCAGAAAGGAAGCAAAGACAGAAAAAAATCAAAACTAGTTTGAACTTCCCATGATATTTCAAGGCAGGCCCTGGAATATCTATTGAAAGGTGATCACTCTGAGGCTCTCCATAAAATCACTGTTTCTGAAACCTGCCCGATAGTAAGAATATCTGGAATACTGCTTAAGAATACAGGTTCTCATGGTCCCTCCCAGGAGAAATGGACTCCGCAGGTCTGGGGCTGGGCCTGGGAATCTGTATTTTGAAAACAGGCACATTCTGTGGTTACATCTGGGAGTCACGGGGCATCATTTCCTGGGTAGCGTGCCCCATATTTAATTGTGACAGGCAGGGCCATATATCTGCTTCTTCAGAGAACCAGGTGATCTGAGCACTGGAAGAGGCTTCAGAGGTCTCGTGAGCCACACCTCTCTTTTTACAGTTGGGGAAACTGTGACCCAGATGATGAGGCAAGTGATTTAGCCTTGACTCAGTGATTTAACCTTGACTGTAGTGGTCTAACCTTGTCCGTAGTGGTTTAACCTTGACTGTAGTGGTTGAAACTTTTCTGTAGTGATTTAACCTTGACTGTAAAGGTTAAATCTTTCAAATTTATTAGAATTATAGATACAGCTATAGATCCACATATAGATATATAAATATTTGGGGATCTTTGTTTTATTTTCATTGGTTTATTTGTTTAGTTAATCATTTGGGCTCTAAGTCATGAAAGAAATATGACCAAAAGTCTAAAATCAAGAAAAATTTGAAAGAAGCAAGGCAGCAAGACCAGAGAAATGTTTGACAATTGTATACCATCTCAGAAATTTTAAAAAAATTTAATTTATATTTTTAAATGTTCCTATGTCCACATAGGTCCTTAATACCTCATTGGGGGAAGGCTCACTGAGCCCATTTTCCAGATGAGAAAGGTGAGTAGTAAGAGGTCCACTGACCTGCTCGTGATTGGTGAGCAGTGAATAGCAGAGGCAGAACCCGACAGGTGTGGTGAGGCCCCTTGTCTTTCTCTTACTCCGTGTTGGCAGGAGTACCAACTGAAGGTCAACATCCAAGATGAACGACAGGAAGGGGAAAAATTATGAGAAACATAATGACTGTAATGAGAAAACCTAAAACCTTCTGTGCAGTGACATTTACCAGTCATCCCAGAGGTGACTGCATGAACTACACCTGGCATTTCCATCACCATTCTTGCAAAGAGTCCCACTTCCCGTGCGTCTGTAACTCATTTGGCTGCTGCAATTTTTTCTGTGGCGGCTCAGACCAGAGACTGTAGACCTCCAAGCGGTTTACAGGCACTTGTTTTCTCCAGTACATAGCTGAATGATCAGGTTTCCCATAGGAGGGGAAGGGGGAGGGAGAGATGGAAAGTTCAGTAACCAGTTTAGTTTACCACCAAACCAAACCAGCTCTGTCTTCTCGAGGCATCTGCTGGTGGTTAGCAGTGGGGATCGGACCAGCCTGGGGTTGAACTGGTTGGGTCTGTGAGGCTGGGGGTGAGGTGTGTGTAGGGTGAGAATTCCAGGCCCCAACATCCAGCTGTGCTGCTTGAAAATGGCTTTTAGCTTGCAGCTGTACTTGAGAGCTTCCGTAAAGATGCAGAGAGCGGCAGGCTTAACATCTCCTGGAACATTCCAACCTATAAATGCTAACCAGGAACCCACAGCTGGATTATCTGCCTTGTCTTGGATTAACAAGATGCTCCTTTTTGCTTCAACTAAGTTCAGTTTACTGAGTCTTCCTCTGTGCCAGACGAGACCCTGGGCAGTAGGTATTCAGAGGTGAAGGGAGCAGAGGCTCTGTCCTGAGGACCTGGCATCTGAAAATGTTTCTGTGGCATTCAGCTGTTTTCTCTATAAAGTGTGCAACACAGTGACAGTGGTTCTCTTCTGCTTCCTGCCCCTGAAGCCACCCACACCCTCAGTTCCCGCAGGCATTGCGTTCAGGACCAGAATGTGCTTAGACAATGACCTAGTGCCCAAAGTCACAGAGACCCAGGGAAATAAATGACCTTATTAAAAACAAGCAATCAAAACAAATAAATATCCTCGCCTCACAAATGCTCTCTTCTTATTGTTAGGACCTAACAGTAACCATGGGAATTAGTCTTTGCTGATGGCTTCATCTTCTGAGAAATTTGTCTTGCATTCTCACACAGATTTATTGGGTATCATGGAAATAACAATGGTGTGAGGGGTAGGAGACCCCAGCAAGTCTTTCCTGTATCTGATAGAACGACCCTGTACCAGCCACGCTGGTGTCCGGGCTGTTCTTCAAGCACACCAAGAAACTCCCACCTTTGGAGATTTGTCCTTATTTTCCCCTCCTTCTGGAATATTTTTTCCCCAAATATCTACATGGGTAGCTCTTAAAGGAAAGAAGAAAGGAAGGACGGAAGGAAATAAGGACGGAAGAGAGGCAGGGGTTTCCCCAAACACTGGCAGTCACAGTCCATTTTGTATGAAGCCTGTTGTGATAGAAAGATCATGGGCTGAGACTGCAGACACTCAATGCATCGTTCTGGGCTCCGGGCATTTGTTAAACAAACTGACTTCATCAGTGTCATCTCAAATGTCTCACAATTTCGAGCAAATCCACACATTTCCTCTTGGGTCTCTTGGGTCACGCTTTTATCTCTGTGTTCACTTAAGCTATAAATGCCTTTTCCTTTCTTTTCTTGTTGCAGTAGAGTTGGTTTACAATGCTGTGCCAATCTCTGCTGCACAGCAAAGTGACATATAGACATTCTTTTTCATATTCTTTTCCATTATAGTTTAACACAGGATATCAAATGTAGTTCCCTGTGCTATACGGCAGGACCCTGTTGTGTATCCATTCTAAATGCAACAGTTTGCATCTACCAACCCCAAACTCCCAGTCCATCCCTTCCCCTTCCCCCCGGCCCTTGGTAACCACAAGTCTGTGAGTCTGTTTCTGTTTTGTAGATAGGTGCATTTGTGCCGTATTTTAGATTCCGCATATAAGTGATATCATATGATATTTGTCTTTCTCCTTCTGACTTACTTCACTTAGTATGATAATCTCTAGGTGCATCCATGTTGCTGCAAATCATATTGTTTTGTTCTTTTTTATGGCTGAGTAGTTTTCCATTGTATATATGTATCACATCTTCTTTATCCATTCATCTATTGATGGACATTTAGGTTGTTTCCATGTTTTGGCTAGTATGCATAGTGTTGCTATGAACATAGGGGTGCATGTATCTTTTTGAGTTATAGTTTTGTCCAGGTGTATTCCCAGGAGTGGGATTGATGGATCATATGGTATTTCTATTTTAAGTTTTCTGAGGAAGCTCCATACTGTTTTCCATAGTGGTATTACCAACTTACATTCCCATCAACTGTGTAAGAGGGTTCCCTTTTCTCCACACCCTCTCCAGCATTTGTTATTTGTAGACTTTTTAATGATGGCCATTCTGACTAGTGTGAGGTGGTACCTCATTGTAGTTTTGATCTGCATTTCTCTAATAATTAGTGATGTTGAGCAACTTTTCATGTGCCTATTGGCCATCTGTATGTCTTCTTTGGAAAAATGTTTATTAAGGTCTTCTGCCCATTTTTTGGTTGGGTTGTTTGTTTTTATTGCTGTTGAGTTGTATGAGCTGTTTGTATATTTTGGAGATTAAGCCTTTGTCTGTCTCATCATTTGCAAATATTTTCTCCCATTCTGTAAGTTGTCTTTTCATTTTTTTTTCCTGGTTTCCTTTGCAGTGCAAAAGCTTGTAAGTTTGATTAGGGTCCGTTTGTTTATTTTTGTTTTTAATTCTATTACCTTGGGAAACCAACCTAAGAAAATATCAGTATGATTTATGTCAGAGAATGTTTTCCCTATGCTCTCTTCTAGGAGTTTTATGGTGTCATGTCTTATGTTTAAGTCTTTAAGCCATTTTGAGTTTATTTTTGTGCATGGCATTAAGGTGTGTTCTAACTTCACTGATTTACATGCAGCTGTCCAATATTCCTAGCACCACCTGCTAAAGAGACTGTCTTTTTTGCATTTTATATTCTTGCCTCCTTTGTTGAAGATTAATTGGCCATAGGTGTGTGGGTTTATTTCTGGGCTCTCTGTTCTGTTCCATTGATTCATATGCCTGTTTTTGTACCAGTACCACACTGTTTTGATTACTGTAGCTTTGTAGTATTGTCTGAAGTCTGGGAGAGTTTTGCCTCCTGCTTTGTTTGTTTTTTCTCAGGATTGCTCTGGCAGTTCTGGATCTTTTATAGTTCCATATAAATTCTTGGATTATTTGTTCTAGTTCTGTGAAAAATGTCATGGGTAATTTGATAGGGATTGCATTAAAAATGTAGATTGCTTTGGGTAGTATTGCCATTTTAACAATATTAATTCTTCAATCCAAGAGCATGAGATATCTTTCATTTCTTTGAATCCTCTTTTATTTCCTTTATTAATGTTTTATAATTCTTAGCATATAAATCTTTCAACTCCTTGGTCAGGTTTATTCCTAGGTATTTTATTTTTTCTTGTGTGATTTTAAAAGGTATTGTTTTTTTCATTCCCTTTCTGATATTTCATTGTTAATGTAAAGGAATGTGACAGATTTCTGAATATTAATCTTGTATCCTGCTACTTTACTGAATTCATTTATTAGTTCTAGTAGTTTTCGCATGGAGTCCTTAGGGTTTTCTATATATAGTATTATGTCATCTGCATATAGTGACAATTTTACCTCTTCCCTTCCAATTTTGATACCTTTTATTTCTTTTTCTTGTCTGATTGCTGTGGCTAGAACTTCCAATACTATGTTGTATAGGACTTCCAACACTATGTTGAAGAGAAGTGGTAAGAGAGGGCACCCTTATCGTGTTCCAGGTTTTAGCGGGAAGGCTCTCAGCTTTTCACCAATGAGTATTTTATTGGCTGTGGGTTTGTCATAAATGGCTTCTATTATGTTGAGGTATGTTCCCTCTATTCCCACTTTGGTAAGAGGTTTTATCATGAATGGGTGTTGAATTTTGTCAAATGCTTTTTCTGCATCTATTGAGAGGATCATATGGTTTTTGACTTTTCTTTTGTTAGTGTGATGTATTACATTGATTGATTTGCATATGTTGAACCATCCTTGTGAACCTGGGATGATCTCACTTGGTTGTGGTGTATGATCCTTTTTATGTGTTGTTGGATTTGGTTTGCTAATATTTTGTTGAGAATTTTTGCATCTATATTCATCAAAGATATTGGCCTATAATTTTCTTTTTTGGTGGTGTCTTTGCCTGGTTTTGGTATCAAGGTGATGGTAGCTTTATAGAATGTCTTTGGGAGTGTTCCCTCCTCTTCAATTTTTTGGAAGTGTTTGAGAAGGATAGATATAAGATCTTCTTTGTATGTTTGGTAGTATTCCCCTGTGAAACCAACTGGTCCTGGACTTTTGTTTGTAGGAATTTTTTTTTTATTACAAATTCTGTTTCACTTCTGGTGATTGATCTGTTCAAATTATCTATTTCCTCTTGATTCAATTTTGGTGGGCTGTATGTTTCTAGAAATTTGTCCATTTCTTCTAGGTTGTCAAATTTGTTGGCATATAATTGTTCATAGTGTTCTCTTATAGTTTTTGTATTTCTGTGGTATCAGTTGAGATTTCTCCTTTTTCATTTCTTATTTTGTTTATTTGGGTTCTCTCTTTTTTCTTCTTGGTGAGACTGGCCAGAGGCTATAAACACCTTTTCTAATCAGCTCCTCCTCATGTTACAGATCTCTCCTCTAATCCCCCTCTCCCCTCAGAGAAAGCCCTCCTGACCCACTGCACCCACCCAGGCGAGTGTCCTGGAGCCTCCTCCGGGCTCACCATCCCCCTGGGCTCACTTGCTGCAGCCTGAGTGCTCTGGGCTCTTGGCATCTGAATGCGTCTGGCTCCATCTTTGACTGAGTCTAAGAGGAACATGCTTTCTCCCCCGGACCGTGGGCAAAATCTCACAAGAGGGGAGGGCTCTGTAAATGTGCACAAGCTCCAATCAGTGCATCCCCAGTGTCTTTGGGGACAGAAGAGGTGCACCCAACTCAGCTTGGGAAGGCAAGTTCAGAGGTGAGAGGGAGACTCTTGCCTCGGTCCGAAATGCATGAGTATATACGGACCAGGCTCGGGGGAGTTGGGGAGGGGAAGCCTGGAGGCTTTCCGCAGCACAGTGAGCATCCTATGATTGTATTCTGGCATCATTTCCTTGTAGTCTAGGGTCTCCCCAGAGACACTGGCCTGGAGTGGAGCTGAGTGGGCGTTGGCAGGTGAGCAAGAACATTGGCTCCTCCCCCAGCACTTCCTCCTTGCTACCACTAGAGGGCGACGTGAGCCCATTTATCACATCATCCATGCCTCCTGGCCACACCCACCCCACATCTGGACTAAGAGATGACCTTCATGGGGGTGGCTTCTGCTTTATGGCTACATTCGTGTCCAATCACAAAATTGTCCCAAAGCCCAGCTTTTCTGAATAAGTGGTTTGCATATACTCATAACATTAGAATAATATTAACCACATTTAAAAGAACTCTTTGCTACTTTGCTTGGAATATACTAGGCACTGTGCTAAGTGTTGTCTACATGTGATCATTCAGAACGTTCATAAATGCTCCACAATGCGGAAAGTCTTGTTATCCCCATTTGTCAGATGGAGAAAGTGAAGCACAAAGAACCAAGCGTTTCGCCAATTCACGCAGCCTCGTTGGGTGGAGCCAACGAGCTCGGTAGCCATCCTAACCTCCACACTCCACTCCCAGCAGACGGTAACAAGCAGGCATTGTCTGGGGGCAGCAGGAGGGCAGGATTCCCTTAGGAATGAAGGAAGGATGGGCCGGACAGTAGAGACCCTGTGATCAAAGGATCAGCGGAGAGAAGAGGCATGGTGTGCTCGCTGAACTATCACATGTGTGATTTTGCTGTGGGAAAATGGACTTTGAATAGGGATCATACTGACCATTTTGGTGGATAACGTGATCCTCTCTATTCCAAATATCCGTCAAGTTCCTTCTAAGTGCCATACCCGTTTCTAGGATATAGGGGAAAAGGAAGAAACACAAAGTAACAGCAAAGCAAGGATCCTGGTCTTCCTGAAACTTCCACTGCAGCTGCAGGGAGAGTAGAGGTCCAGAAGTGGAGTGCGGGCAATGCAAATGCCACTCAGATCTGAATTTCAGAGAATCAACAAATAATTTTTTAGTATAATTTTGTATCGCACAATATTAGGGTCATACAAAAAATCTTTGCTGTTTAGTACAAGAATGTGTCAAATATTGCCGGGAACACACTCACACTAAACTTTAATTTTTTTTTTGGCCAAGCCTTGGAGCATGTGGGATCTTAGTTCCCCCACCAGGGATCGAACCTGTGCCCCCTGCAGTGGAAGTGGTTACTGAGCCTTAACCACTGGACTGCCAGGGAATTCCCTAAACAATTTTTTTGAGTGTGTGTCCCAAATATTGCATTAGACATATTTATACTAAAAAGTTATTCATTAATGATCGGGAATTCAAATGTAATTGGAGCCTGTATTTTATCTGGCAATTTGTCTGGAGGGTGAAGAGATGCATAAGGAAAAATTTAATGAGACATATAGTAGGTGACATGGTAATAAGTGCTGTTGAGAAAAATACAGCTCTTCATTTAGAGAAAGGAAAGGAGTCACGTTATGGGTCTAAATGGCAGCGACGCACGGGTCTCTCCTGATCCCTAGCCCTTGGCCTTCCTATTTCCAGGGACAGATTATAATGTCCTAGAAAGAGGGAAGATGTTCCGAAATTAGCAGAGCGTGGTGAAAGTATCCAGAGGAGAAGTCATTTCTCTTTGGCTGAAAATGTTTCAAAATTTATATTTTGGATCTAGTCTAGAAAATGTGAAAGCCTAAAATCCCAATGATGTGAAGCAAACATAAGGAGATAAGTTAGCTCTCCTAAGCATTCTCCATCTTGGATGGTCATGTCTTTTAGATTTTTATTTGACATGAAAACCCATAAAGGTCAAGAATTCTGTCAACAGGGCCCGGAACCACAAATGTATCCCTTCTCTGCTTTCTCCTAAAAGCACATCATAAAAACTAGAACTGTTTATTAAGGGCTCAGGGTCACTGAGGACTGTTTAGTTAAGTTTGCTTTGCCATGTCAGAGACTCAAGAGAAGCTCTGATAGAGTGGAATTCCCAGGAATTTGGATTCATTGTCGGTACCATGCATGGTGCAGTATGGCTGCACGTGAGGTGAGACCCCTCACATTGCTGTTACTACTACTATAGGTACTGCTTAAGGTTATTTCTACCTCAAGAATTTTATTCAAAATCACAAAATAAATAGGAAAATGTTTTAAAAACTATAAGCACAAACTAGCTACTAGGCATTATTGTTACTGCTAGATGCAGCTAGGGATTCAGCATGGATCAATTTGAATGATGTTAAAAGCTACTCAATATTTACAGGTTTATGAGAGCTTTTCCCTAATGAAAAATTAAATTACTTATATATCTAAACATTGATGTGACCTAGATGTGTTTAGGGTCTCCATGAGTTGCAACTGGATACAAACCATTAACTGATCCTATATTCTAGAAGGATCTGATGGAAAAGCTAAGTGTATCATTTGGGGTCCAGTCTGAGAGACAGAAAGCACACGGTAATTTGAACAAGAAAATGTTAATGTAAAGAACTAGTAGCTATAACAGAGGACTGGCATAAGGAGGGACTGGTTTACTCAAAGAAGTAAAGAGAACTGTGAAGAATAGAGAAGTAGCAGGTATTAGCAGGAGCTATGCCCCTTAGGTCTGAGATAGAGCACCCAGGAAAGAGGTTCCCCCACCTCTCCACACTCCTCTGGGCAGAATCCCTGTCTTTATTAGAGAGGGCATGCCATGGCTCACTGGATCGCAGAGAAGTCACAGAGTTTCTATACAGGTGTAACTTGTATAGACTTCAGGGTTGCTGGGAAAATCTGTCCACAGAAAGATTCTGTACCTGGAGACTTACTGCAGAGCTGCTGGAGGGAGTGAAGGGTTCACGGGGGAGTAGGGTACCCATGCACTCTACTGTGATGATGCCCAAGGTGGTGTCAGGGATGCTGCCGACTGGACAGTGCTGGCCACCCTGCATGGAGAGTGCTGTATGTTGGAGCACCACACCACAACTAGGAAGAGAGACCCCTCCATCCTACAGCATCCTGCAACAGCATGCTCCGCTGACAACTTGGTGCCGGCCGACATAGGAGAACATGTACAGGGCCCACCTCCTTACTGTGGAATAGGGTGACGAAGGGTGATTTGGAGCTGAGCGGCAATACACTAACTGCCACAGTGGGTGTCAACAATGAGGTTTTGCTCTTTAGGAATAAACTATCTGAAGACAGTAAGCAAGCAACAAGGTCTAGCATGGGGCCTGATCGTTGCTTCTAAAGCTCTAGCATGCATGTGAATCACCTACTGAGCATGTTCAGATAAAAATTTCTGGGCCCCATTTCTTTCTGGGAGTTTCTGAAACAGGAAGCTAACTACAGGGCCTGATCATTTACCTTTCTTACCAATTCCCAGATGACGCTGATGATGTCAATCCCCAGAGAAGTACTCTTCTCCCTCTGTCCTTAGGAGGTTTATTCTACTGAAGAGCATCTTACTTTTAACACTTGGTTTTATAAGCAGGATCTCCCCGTATTTAGTTATCATATATAAGCAGCAGGGAACCCTCATCTTTCTTAAGGTACATATTTGGATTGTTTTTTAATAATATCATTCCCACCCAGTTGTGTACTTGATTATTTCTTTTAATTATCTATTTTAATTTGGGATTTCCTGAATGGGTTTTAAAAAGCAATAACTTCAGCAATATTTTCTCAATTATTCTAATGAAAGGACTTTTCAGATCATTCTTTGAATAGGAGTTGGAATTGACAATTTCACACATGATTTAGCAGTAAAACATAATTTCTAAAAACCTCAAAAAAACTATTACAGATAGGTTTTTATATTGAGAAATTGCGATGAAATGGATACAAAGCTTTGGGGAAAAAAAGTAAAAACTGTTTTTGGCAATTTCTTTCCTTTTCTTTCAATGTGGGATCGGGTGTTAAGACCAAAGATAATTCAACCAAGCTCTGTTTTTCCTATATAATTCCTAGGGTTTATAGAGTGTTTTTCTTTCACATAGCTAAAAAGTACAGCAACTATGACATATATCATTTGCTTTAATGAAAATATGAGTTATATGACAGTAATGAGCTTCACTTTGGGCTGAATCACTGCCCTGAGTTTATGTCTCCAAGATTTTCTTTTCCTCTCCTGGCAGCAAACCTCACTTTGTACATGTAATGTTACTTCATGGGACCTTTAATTTTAGTCCATAAGATAATTGAGCTTCTTTCATCTTGCTAATTATTTCCATAACTTCCTGACTCACTCTCCATTAAATTGGTGAGATAGTTTTCTTAACGAATGAAGCCAAATTACAGAAAAATCCCTGGCTGTGAGTCACAGTTCCTGGGGTTCTAATCTGAACTTAGTAACTAGCAATGAGGCCTTCAACAATTGCTGATAATATGTTTTCCTTTCTGGGTTTAAGGTTTCTCACATGCAGAATGACAAATTTAAAGAAATTATTTGTAGGCAACCCTCTACCTCCCAGATTCTATACATTTTTATCAGAATATCTTTAAAATATAATATTGATTTCATTAAACAGAGATAATATAACAAGGTCAATAAAATTATTGGCATTTTCTCTTTAATTGTGATTTAAAAAAATAATTTTATGATTCTTTTGTTGGATAGATGAACAGTGCTGAATAATCATTGGTACATGCTAATATCTGGATGGTCATTGCTCTGATTTTTTAAAAAAAATAAATACTTAACAATGGCAAATAGATTGTTCTAGCTAGTGTACCATAGTAAAATGAACCACTGGGTGGCAGTATAATGCAGAAAATCATAGGCATCAGGGCTCTGTAGCTGTACACCTAATGAGGTGTGCTTTGTCATACCATCTTTAATGTGAATTACTTAACCAATAAAAACTACAGCAAACTAGTGAATTGAGATATATTACTATAACTCTCTGTTTTTAAAGATAGCATTTTAAACTTTACAGTGAAATTCATTCCAAGAAATAATTCTGAAATGTGGGGTGGGGATTACCTCAACATTTCAAGAATTTCACAAGATTATTGGAAACGTATCACAATCAACTACAATGCTTTTTTTAAAAAAAAATAGGTGCTATGAATTATTATTGTGGGAAAAGGATATGGCAGGAGAAAAAGGCTTATTAATTTTTTATTGTTAATTTATTTTTAAGGTTGGGCTGGTGAAGAATCGTTCACCTCGTTATCACATATAGTGTGACGTGACATGTGTCCAGTGATCCCAGGCTCAGGGGATGACCTAAAGCAGGAAATGACACATTTTTGAAACATGGAATGATCGTCACTGGGTTCATCCATCTTCCCACGGATTTCATGAAAGGCTCCAGTTCAGACCCGAACACAACCACCCCCCACCATTTTCCTCCATCACCAAACACGTTACAGGGGGACTGAGGCAAAGTGGCGAGTTCAGTGTTCACGGGAGGTTGTTCCTCCCTTCCAATGGGAACGTGGGACTATTTCCCCCAAGAAAGGGGAGGCCCCAAAAGATTCACTCACGAGGTGTCGGGAGAGCTGGCCCCAGTTGAGGTAGAAACTCAATTACCGCTAGGACCCCCTTTGCAGAGGGGGCAAAGATTGTGGAGGATTGCAGCCCAAGAAGCCTCCATGCAGCACAGCTGGGGGAAATTATGGGAAACACACACAACATTTCACACTCGTAACCCAATGAGTGGAGGTTTCTGAATACGCCTTTCTGGCAGTGTTGTTCTATGTAAAGCTAAATTTCAGCTTCTTTCTAATTTCCTATACAAGTAGCACATTGGTGGGTTTGGATTTTGTGGTAACTGTACTTAAACATTCACTTTGAAATTCTTCGCTTGTATATCTCACTTTTTATCTGGTATCTGGCACAGAAAAGGCACTCAAAGCAGTGCCAGAACTAGAACAGACCTAGTTTGTGTGTTCGTGTGTCTTTGTTTCCTCTGCGTCATGCTGTTTGCGTTACCCAATATCTTGTATGCTGTCCCTGAGGCAGCTCTTGCTAGAACAACCTCAGGTTGTAATCAACCTTGGAACTTTAAAAAATGCCGATGCCTAGATCCTTTGTTCAGAGATTTTGATCTAACTGCTGTGAGTATAACCTGGAGACTGGGATTTTTTTAAAGTTTTCGGAGATTCTAATATGCAGCCAGACTGAGAGCTACTGTCTAGGTTAATCCTTTCTTCAACTGTATCTGCTCTACCATTTGACCTATTCATTGAGAATTAAATTTAAATGACTAGGCTTTCTTTTAATTTCTAAGACACACATTTTTGAAAATTAATCTGCTTTTCTGTTGCGGTGCTATAGTTTTATGTTCTTTACATCTTCTTTTATAACTCGAATCATTTAAGATCTAGTTTACGCTTCTGTTGGATACTTATTTTATCAGAAAGTCTCAGGACTCTACTCCTCCTTTTTGGCATGTGCTATTTCTTGCTTATGGTGGCTTGTTCTCTTGCATGTTTTATAATTTTGGATTGTGAACTTAACTTAGGCAGAGCTCTATCTGGGAATCCTGGTGGCATGGATCTAAAACAGTCTTGCCTTTTCTTCTGCCAAATGAAAAGTAGTATTTCCACAGTCCTAGGAAACCTGTACACGGTTTTAGGAAAATTTCTGGTATTCTGTATCCCTGGATCACAGATATTTGCACTTTCCTACTACAAACCACGCTTGTGGACAGGGCTGGGTTTTAGAATTCTCAGGGGAGCATTTTCCACCCAGTGGCCCCAAAGGGTAGACAAGGTTAGTCACTGCCTTCTCATTTGGGTGCATACATTTGTTTGGGGATCATTTTCCTCAAGGATGCAGTTGTTTTCTTAATCATGACCTGTTTCATACAGGCTGAAGGCCTCTATTCTTGGTTGCACAAAGAAATGACAGTCCAGTCCCCACTTTGGTCACCATCCCTCCCTGACACACACCACCCTCCCAGGAAAATTGTACCTCTGTTCACCTTTTTTTCTCTGTGGTTTATTTCTGCCACACAGGGATTTTCCTTCTTTCTTGGCACCTCAGCTATGCAATGGACATGATGTTTTCACCACTTTACCTAGCATTTCTGTGAGACATGGCTCAACAGACATTTTTTTTTTGGCTGCCTTGGGTCTTCGTTGCTGCACATGGGCTTTCTCTAGTTGTGGCGAGCGGGGGCTACTCTTCGTTGCGGTGCGCGAGCTTCTCATTGAAGTGGCTTCTCTTGTTGCGGATCAGGGGCTCTAGGCACACGGGCTTCAGTAGTTGTGGCTCATGGGCTCTAGAGCGCAGGCTCAGTAGTTGTGGCGCACGGGCTTAGTTGCTCCACGACATGTGGGATCTTCCCAGACGAGGGGCTGAACCCGTGTCCCCTACATTGGCAGGCAGATTCTTAACCACTGTGCCAGCAGGGAAGTCCCTCAAGAGACTTTTCATAGTAGCCTGCCTTCTTATATAAACTAACTCCCATCTTATCCCCACCCCACCTCATTATATACAACAGATGCTCAACAATATTTTCTGATTTCAATGTCTACCCGGCCTCACTTATTCCATCAGTCCCTAATATCTGCTGGAGCCCTCAGTTACTCTGAGAAACATCCATCATCCCTTTACCGCCCTTATGATTTATTGATTTAATTGCTTTCACATATATTCACAGCACTTAGAGTGCTAGAATTTTCAGGTTACTAAGCTTGTTCTCTTTTATGCATGAAAGAGTTTCTTGAAATTCCACCTGTCCCAGGATGCTTACAGGACATGGAGTGATCATTTTAAAAGAGGGATGAATTTTTAAAGTTGTTAATAATTTCAAAAAAAAAAAAAAAAAAAAACCAAGCCTTTCTCTACCTCTACTCCCAAAGCAGTCTTGCATGGATGCATAGTCTTAATTAAATGAGTTCCACAAAATATATGAGACTGCTACTATTTTCAGTGTATTTTTAAGTAAGTCTGGTCCCATACCATGTACTTCATATTATAAACTAAAATACAGGCCTGTGCCACTTGTTATATATTGAAATTTGGTGAGTTTGTGGATGATGATACTAGTGGACTCTGCGGAGACTTTTTTCTTTATTGATCGCACGTATCTTACAGAGTAGAAAGTAGTTTATAACAGACACCTTAAAGAACTTCTAGCAAGGTATTAATAATAAGCGAGGAGGTAATCTCTCCTACATGATATTGGAGGAAAACACAGTCATAAAAATAACTGCAGTGTAATTGGAAATTAGCTTTTAAATTGCATTGGTTGACTTAGATTTTCAAGGGACAAAGGAAAATAAAAGATAATGAAAGTAACATTCATTATCAGATTTCTCAGATTGCATGAAAATGTCCCTGCCTTTATTTAAAAAAAAAAAATCAGTGCCTCTCACATGTGATCAGCCAGACTCGGTTTTGATTGTCTGCATTATAATCTTCTTGTTAGAGTGTAATGAGATTCAGTCCTGCACATGCGAATACCCGCCGCCTGTCACTGAGCCATCTGTCTATGACTTAAAGGCAGGAGCATGCCGTCTGCAGTGAACAGAGAAAAATGGAAATTTATATTAGAACCGTTTCTCTTTGTCCTTTGTTCATGATGTAAAACCACCTGGCCTTATTCACTGGGGCTCAGACATTTAGCAGGTAACCTATCCAGCAACTGTAAGATGTGTCCCAGAATCGGGGTATATTTTGACATCTGGACAGTGGCCAATCTGCCTCCTGCCCCAGGTACTCTTTTAAGGAAGTCCTTTTTTTAAAAATTATAAACTTTATTTTCTAGAGCAGTTTTAGGTTTACACAATAATTGGCCAGAAAATGATGCAGAGTTTCCCTTCAATCCTCCCTATTATTAAGCCCTTGCATTGGTGAGGTACATTTGTTACAGGTGATGAACGAATATTAGCACATTATTATTAACTGAAGTCCATAGCTGGCATTAGGCTTCCTTCTTTGTGTTGTACAGTTCCGTGGGTTTTGCCAAATGCATAATGTCAGGTATTCACCATTAGAGTATCATCATACAGAATCGCTTCACTGCCCTAAAGTCTTGTGTTCCACCAGTTCGTCCTCCCACTCCAACCCCTGGCAACTACTGGTCATTTTTACTGTCTCTATAGTTTTTCATTTTCCAGAATGTCATAGAGTTGGCATCATACACTAGGTAGCCTTTCCAGACTGTTTCTTTCCTTTAGCAATATGTGTGTATCAGCTTTTAATTACCTTGAGTATATCTTTCATTTCAGACCAGTTCGTCCTCTGTTCTTCTAATTCTTCCTCCTTCAGTTGTGATATTTTTACGCTCATTAGTCACATCACTAATGTCCATCATCAGTTAAAAAACAACTAATCACGAAAACATGTAAATAAGTTGCCAGAGTGAGATTTTAAAATACACTTAGTCGCTCTGCTTATATAAATAGAGATAAATAAGAGAGGCAGATAAAACAGAGGGTGATGATGGGGGAAGAGAGACATGGGCATACCTTTTTGCCTGTCTGAGCCTTGGTCTCTTCATCACTAGAATGAGGATATTATCACTGTGTCCCAAATTCCCCATGAGAATTAACCCTTCCATGTGGTATACGTAGAAGGCACTCAGTGACAGAGAAGGAAACAGACAAGAAATAGAAGAGAAACAGGAAGAAAAGGCTGAAGATAGATACAGGAGTAGGAGAAGGGGGCAGATTTCGCCATGTCCCAAAGTAGAGGTTGTTTCTGAGGACAAGGTTCCATCATCAGGGTATTAAATTTTATTAAAGGGTGTGAAACAGAAAAAATGTTTACCTTTCAGAAAGTCCCCATGGCTGTTGGAACCCAGATGATTTTTCTGAGTCATTTCCCAAAGTCAACAGAACAGGCATGATATTTAAGACCTATTTCTCTTCCCTAATAATTCTAAAAATAAATATAAAGGGCAAGAATTTGCCTACCCATTGTGGAATAAAAGTGATGATAAAATATAATATTTTAGCTATTTCAACTGAAAACACCTCTTTTTCTGATTTTCCATCAGTCCCATCTTTAGAGATTACATTTCAAAGTGATGCCATTAGTCTTCTTAAATATTGTTGAATATTTGAGATCAACGTGGATGAACTCTTTTGACCTTGCCTTCTTCTCATCACACTTTACTAGTAATCCTGGGAATAAGAAATTGTATAAACACAGGAGATATCAAAAGACCAATAATCGGTGGACATTCTGTACAACTAGATAACGTATTTTCCAGGGGAAGTGTTGCTTCCTTACCTTAACAAAACTGATTCCATCCATCCTGGCCATAAGTTTTCCCAGTGGCGATAGTTCTTGGGAATCTTACCTGAGGAGAAATAGGGGAAGTCTTTTGGTATAGTGGGCTGTCATCCTTGACTTCCCGGAGTTGCCAGAACTCCGCATACTCCAGAGGAAGCGTTGTGTTTACAGCCTCCCCTACTGAAAACAGGCACGGAACAGAGCAGGTCACTCACAAATGGATGAGAGTGAGTTTTGTACCCATAAGCCCCCAGCCCCTAAGAACTCCTACCCCTGAATCCACAAAGCCCAGCTACGCTCAGGGTGAAGGGCTAGTCTGCCCCTTCCTCCTCCAGCTGGGGATTCTCGGTGACCGTCTTCCGGTATGTCTCCTCTCTCAGCGGTGGTGAAACAGTGCTCTGTCTGTGATGATCTTCAGAGTCTTCCAGCTCATGTCCTTGTGATTCCAGGGACTGGTCAGGGTGTGCTTTTTCTCTCAGGTGAGCGGCTGAGGAGCTCCACAGTGGCCTTCCCCCTCCCTTCGGGCTCTGCAGGAGCTGGCGCAGGAGCTGACGCAGGAGCTGGCGCAGGAGCTGGCGCAGGAGCTGGCGCAGATGCTCCTTACTTATGGGATTATGGGATTATGCACACACCGAGGTGCGCCCCTGAGACCCCCTTTAGGACCACCTCCTGGTGAAGAGCGTGATCGGCCGATGACTTCCTGCTGTTCTTTATTCAAGATCCATCCCAGTTCATGCTCAGGGCTCCCTCCAGACACTGGTTGAGCAAGTTCCCAATCATTTCTGCCCAAGGCAGGTCAGGTCTCATGGGCCAGCTTGGCCTTGGAGCGCCCCATTGGGCTGCAGAGGCTGTGTCAGTCCTTACCTAGGTGTTCCTTTTCTTTCCAAGCTGTTTCTCCCCCACAAGTCTTTTGGCCCCCTAACTCTGCCTCTGGGTCCACTTCCTGTGTCAGGTATTAGCTGCACAATTAATTAAGCAGGTATTTTACTGAAGAGGGTGAGACCCATGCTGGGGCCCCACCATCATGATTAAATTAGTGACTAGAAGGCGGGGCCGAATGTTCCTTACCACACACAAGGATTGTATATGGTAACCTTCCAAAAAAGGCTTGTTGGATTCAGTATTCCAAGAATCCATCTTTGGCTACATTTTTTTTTTCTTTATTAACATACTCTTTTCCCCTCCCCCCAAAGCATACGTACATATATGTATACCTCAGCCTGGAGGTCTACACTTTAATTGCATAAGTGTGATTGTGCCAGTTAAAAATCCCCAGGTAAATTCAGGTTAACTGCTTGACTGCTGAAACCCTCCTGCCTCTCACAGGATGCAGAAGACGGCCCCTCTGCTCCTCAGTTTCCCTTTCCTGGCAGCGTACCTTGGCCGCTCTCTTGGCAGTCTGTGCTGAGATGTCATTTGCTAAGAAAGGGATTCACTTCTAATGCAGCTGACTGCCTCCTTTATAAGTTGAAAAGTGTTTTGGCAGCTACGGGCAAACAGAGATCAGGCGTAGGCTGCTCTCCCTTTGAACGCAACTTGCTGAGACGGTGAGGGACCCATCTCCCTTATTTCAGGACACGTGCAGTCTAATGAGTCACATGTGAGCCCTGAGATTTCCATTCACAAAAGGATTGCTTTGGGTGGGCTGCATACTATATGGTGCACTTGGTGCAACCTTTATAAGTAAGACACGTCTTCACAGTGACAGGGGGTTATTTTCCTTGTAAAAGCTGTGTTCCCTCCCTATTCATTAGGAAGCTGTTGGGTGATAGAATGAGAGATCTGGGAGATTAGCCTCGCCTTGTGCTTTTTGAGGCAAAACTTCTAGGTAATCAACATCTGCTTCCCCTATGTCATGTCTATTTGCTGTGGTCTGAATGTCCCCCCAAAATTCATATGCTGAAATCCTAATCCCCAAAGGTGATGGTGTTAGTGGGTGGGGCCTTTGGGAAGTGCTTAAGTCCTGAGGTTAGAGCTCTCATGGATAGCATTAGTGCCTGAAAAAAATAGGCTCCAGAGAGTTCCCTAGCCCCTTCCACCACTGAGGGCTCAGCGAGAAGGCACTGGCTCTGACCCAGGAAGAGGGCCCTCACCCGACCCTTCTGGCACCTTGATCTTGGACTTTCTGCCCCCAGAACTATGAGAATTAAATTTCTGTTGTTTATAGGCTTCCCAGTCTGGGATATATCACTACAGCAGCCCAAAGGGACTAAAACTCTACCAGTCACCTTTCTTAACTTCCTTGCTCCAGTGCCTGTTGTAAGCAAACAAGAACTGTTTACTCACATGTTCCAGCACTGTTTTTTTCTGCTCTTTTTGTATTAATCTCTCTTAATACTTATTCTAAATCTCTGCTACCTTTTCTAGTTTGATATTCTGCTGTTTGGTTCTCCTTCCTCTTGAATCCTTTCACACCTTCTACCACCTAATGACAAGCATCCTCTGGGGTTTAATTTTAGGATAATTATTCTGTTATCAGGAATTTACTCTCATAGTTTCCCAATCCACATAGCATTCACTGATGCTCTGAATTTAAATCCTATCTTGTGTAAATGCCTATTTAACTTTATTCAAGATTTCCTACTATCTATTCAAAATTCATGATTAATTTGGGATAGACACAAGTCACTCAGAAATGCAGTGTGAAGTCAGTAATTAAAGCTCTGGTTTCCTTAAGAAGGTAAGCTCCCTTCAGTACCCTGAAGTCTTCAGGGTTTTTGTGGAACCCTGGCCCTCACTCCGCTGTTTCCACTGATACGGAGGAAGAGAATTTTGAGCAATCTCTTGGCCTTTTTTCATCCCCTCACTGCACCCTCACCATGGGACAGGAATACCTGAATTTAAGTCAAAAAATAGTGAACATGCAGCTCGACTAACATCCTCTTTTTATTTAGGAGATGCCTGGCTATCTCCCAGCCACACTGTAAACTCTGCCCAGGCAGACGCCCCTGGTGGTCCTGAGAACATAGATTGGTTGACAAGTGTTTAAATCTAGATTTACTACTAACGGTCCCATTTGGCCAACACACTGCAGTCCTGTTGTCCAACATCTGCATCAGCTGATTTATTATTCTTTTTTAATTGAGATATAATTGGCATATAACATTATATTAGTTTCAGCTGTGCAACAGAATGATTCAATATTTGTATATATTGGGAAATGATTATATTTCTTTTTTTATTGGAGTATAGTTGATTTACAATGTGTTAGTTTCAGGAGCACAGCAAAGTGATTCATATCTATCTATCTATCTATCTATCTATCTATATATACTCTTTTTCAAATTCTTTTCCATTATAGGTTATTACAAGATATTGAATACAGTTCCCTGCGCTATATCCTTGTTGTTTATTTTGTATACAGTAGTTTGTATCTGCTATTTCCAAACTCCTAATTTATCCCTCCCCGATCCCCACCCCCCCTGGTAACCATAAGTTTCTTTTCTATGTCTGTGAGTCTGTTTCTGTTTTGTAAATAAGTTCATTTTTTTAGATTCTACATGTAAGTGATATTATATGATATTTGTCTTTGTCTGACTTACTTTGTTTAGTATGAGAATCTCTAGGTCCATCCATGTTGCTGCAGAAGGCGTGATTTCATTCTTTTTTATGGCTGAGTAATATTTCTTTATATATATGCCACATCTTCTTTATCCATTCATCTGTCCATTTGTCAGTGGACACTTAGGTTGCTTCCATGTCTTGACTATTGTAAATAGCGCTATGAACACTGGGGTGTATCTTTTTGAATGAGAGTTTTTGTCTTTTCCAGATATATGCCCAGGAGTGGGATTGCTGGGTCCTATGGCAACTCTATTTTTAGTTTTTTAAGGAAACTCCATACTGCTCTCATAATTATAATTCTTAATTTTATATTTTAGATGTCTTTCTCATATCTAATTTTATTTGTATTTTATTTCCTCATTCAACATTTTATTATGAAAAATTTCGAACACAGCAAAGTTAAACAATATTTTCCAGTAAATACCTATATACCATCAACATTTTACCGAACATGTTTTAACACATAACCATCCATTTCTCCATCTCTCTATCCGCTGATTAATCCATCATATTTTTTGAGGTACATAAATGTAATGCCTCAACATAACACTAAACTTTCCCCTAAGTTCTTTTCAGTGTACACACAGTTACAGTTTCTTTTTATTTTGATATAAACTAAACAATCCATGAAATGCACATATTTTAAATACACATATGTTGAGTTTTGACAAATACACACACTGAGGTAACCAAAACCTCTGTCAAGTTGTAGGACATTACCATCAACCCAGAAAGTTATCTTACACCATTTTCCAGTAAATTCTTACCCCCTCGCCTCAAGAGCAACTTCTGATTTTTTACCACCATAGATTAAATGCTTGTTCTGGAATCTTTATATAACTGGAATCACACATACAGTATGGACCTTTGTGTAAAGGTTTTTTCACTTAGCATAATGCTTTTGAGATTCGCCTATTACTCTTTTATTATAGCTGAAGAGTATTCCATTTTAGGAATACGCCACAGTTTATCCATTCCCCTGCTGATGAATACCTAGGCTGTTTCCAATTCAGGGCTACTAGGATAAATATACTATGACCAATCTTGCAAAAATCTTTTGGTGAACATTCATGTCTTTTGAGTAACTGCATAGGATTACAATTGATGAGTAGGTGTATACTTATGTTTATAAGAAAATGACAGATCTTTATCCAAACTGGTTGTTACATTTCACTTTCCCACCAAAATTGTATGAAAATTCCAGTTCCCCACATCCTCAACAACAATTAGTATTATTCATCTTTGTATTTTTAGCAATTCTGTTGACTATGCAGTAGTATTTCATAGAGGTTTAAATTTGA
Source organism: Orcinus orca (assembly GCF_937001465.1). NCBI lineage: Eukaryota > Metazoa > Chordata > Mammalia > Artiodactyla > Delphinidae > Orcinus > Orcinus orca. The sequence continues at coordinate 110,329,899 of NC_064565.1, forward strand.
ATGTATCTAATGACTCATTGTGTTGAACATTTTTACAGGCTTATGGGCCATTTGTATGTCTTCTTTTGGAAATGTCTGTTTGAACTTTGCCCCAAATTTATGGGGTTGCTTGTATTTTTGTTACTAAGTTATAAACGTTTTATAGCCTGGATCCCAGTGCTTTGTCAAATATGTTTTGTGAATATTCTCTCCAATTCTGTGGCTTGCCTATTAATTTTCTTAATGGTGTCTTTGACAAGGATTTTTAAAAAATGAAACCTAACTCTTACTGTTTTATTTTACTTTGATTATATTCTCAATTATTTGTCTCTTTTCTATTTCATTGATGTTTGCTTTTATTATCATTGTTGTAATAATTTTCTTACTTTTGGTTTACTTGTAATTCTCATTTTTGGCCTCCTAAGTTTCAGTATTTGCATAATAATTTGTCTTTTCTTTTGTTTTTTTCCCAGATGAGAGCATATAAAGCCATGCATGTCTCTCTATCCAGCTAGCTGCATCTCACAAATGTTGAAATGTATGTGCACTATTATTCAGTTAGAAATGTTTTCTACTTTTCTTTGTGATTTTTTTCTATGGCTTGTTTATATTGTTTAACTTACAAATATTCTGTTTTCCTAAATATCTTATTATTATGTATTTCTAGTTTAATTCCATCTTGGTAAGAGACTACGTGATTTCAGTTATTCTAACTTAATGAAGCATGTTTTATGGTTCAGTATATGGTCTATTGTGATGAACTTATCCACACTTAAAAAACAATGTGTATTCTGCAGTTGTTGGTGAATGTCTTATAAATACCAAGGGTAAGGCAATTGATAGCATCGTTTAGATTACCTATTTTTTCTTCTTATATTGTGCATTTGTTCTTTCAACTGCCAAAATAAGGGAGTTAAAATCTCTTATAAAATTGCATATTTTGCTCTAGAATTCTGTCAATTTTTTTCATATTCTTTTGGAGTACTATTACTAGATTCACACATTTTTGTGATTATTATATGCTTCTGAGGAATTAAACATTTTGATCATACAAAGTGTCCCTCTTTATCTCTGGACATACTCTTTTTCTTTTAGTCAATTTTATCTGATATTAATATGACCACTTCAGCCTTCTTAGGCTGTTTGCAGGCTACATCTTTTGCCATCCATTTACTTTTGAACTATCTGTGTTGAAAGTGCATTTTTATAGGCAGCATATAGTTACGACAATTCCTGCATTTTAACTGTAGTGCTTTGATCATTGCAATTAATGTAATTTTTGACATGGTTGCATATAGGTCTACCATATTATTGTTTTCTGTTTCTCCCTCTATTTCTGGTTTTTTACTGATTTTTTCTTTTTAAAATATTTGAATATATTTAAAATTCTACATTAAAGCTTGTATTTGCTCTTCAATTTTACTCCTTTGCATTAGTTTTTGATGTTTAATCCTTGGTTTTTCAGAGTCTAGTTAGACTTAATATACACGACTTCATGTTAAATGTAGAAAACTTGCAACAGTATATGGCCATGCATGCATCCCCATATTCTTTGTGCAAATTTGTCATATGTATTAAAGTACATACAATATAATTTCCACATAACAATATTATAATTTTTGCTTTTAAAGAGCCATGTGCTTTAAACAGATTAAAGGGAAAATGTAGTCTTCTTTATTTACCCATAATTTTACCATTTTTGCTGGTATTCACTTTTTCTTGACTATCCAAGTATCCATTTGGTATCATTTCCTTTCAGCCCATAAAATTTCCTTTGACAAGTTTTATAGTGTTTATCTACTGGAGAAAATTTCACTTAGTTCTATTTTATCTAAAAATGTTTTTATTTCAACTTCATTAATAAAATATATGTTTGCTTAATATAGAATTTTGAGTTGACAGATATGTTCTTTCAGCAATTAAAGATATGTTCTACATTATATCAGTATTGTAGTTTCTATGCAATCTTGAAGTTCATCTGAAAAGCTGTTCCTCTGTATGTAATATGTCACTTTTCTCTGGTTTCTTTCAAGATATTTTCTTTATAATTGGTTTTTAGCAATTTGACTTGATGTGATTAGACAGTTTTATTTACCTTTATTTTGCTTGATGTTTACTGAACTCTATAAATCTGTAGATTTATTACTTTCAACAAATATAGGAACATTTTGACCTCTATATTTTAAAATAATGTTTGCACCATTCTCTCTCTTCTCTCCTTCTGGAACTCAAATTATACACATACATTAAATGTTAATATTATCCCACAGGTCTGTGAGGCTCTGTCAGCATTTCTTTTCAATCCTTTTTTCCCTGTCATCTTCAGATTTGATCACTTCTATTAACTCAACTCCTGGCTCACTTTATCTTTCCTCTTCTGATTCCATTCTGCTAATAAGCTTATCCTATGAGGCTGCTATGACGGGAATTTCCAGTTATTTCTTTTTATAATTTTGCTTCTCTACTGACTTTTTCTTTTATTATTCATTGTAATTGTATTTTTCTTTTAGCTCATTGAGCATAATTTGATAGCTGCTGTAAAACATTTGACTGCTCATTTCAGTATCTGATTATTTTGGAGTTGTGTCTGTTAATTTTCTTTTCCCTTGAAAATGGCTGACATTTTCCTGATTCTTTGTATGTCAAATAATTTTAGATCATATCTAGGCATTGAGTTCGTTCTGTTAAGAGCCTCAAGAGTGTTGATATTTGTTTTGTTTGTTTTAGCAAGAAATTTGCTTTGTTGAATTCAAAGGCAAATTATGTGGTATTAGTTAACTAGCAGTTTAAATCTGAGTTCCGTTCTTTTATCCTGAGCTGGGCTGCTTTGAGTCTTTGTGTATGCATGATTAAGAGTTCACTCACAAATTTTACTAGTTTATAAACCAACCTTGAGATGCCCTCTTTCTGGCTTGCTTTGTAGTGATGTCCCTACCTCACTTACCAGTAGCTATTGTTGTCCCAAACTCTATCTTCTGGTTTTTTCAGAAGCTTATTTAGAAAAGCTTTTCACTCCACATATCATTGATTGTAGCCTGCCTCCATGCTAATAGTAAAGCTATAAAATGGAAAATGTATCCCATGCTGTTCCCTTCTTTCAAATGTTGACTCTGGAATTTTCCTACTCCTTCTAGTGGCTTTGGGTAGCTTTTTTTCATACTTTCTCCAGAGTTTGTGGTTGCTCTCTGTGGTAGGATCAGTCTGATAAGAACTTAACTTAGCCATATTAAAAACAAACTCCTTGTAGCAACTGATATTTTAATCTCTGTCTTCTTGATTCTTGATATCTCTCCATTTTTGAGTAGCACAAAATTGGAACCAGATATTAAGATGTGGCAATAATTGTGGTAAGTAAGACAGAAGGGGTTGAACTGAAACAATTTCAAAAGGAATACAAAGAAGGAATAGATTTGCAATACTATAAAAAAAAACAATCAATTGGATGCAAGGTAATATATTAAATTAGTAACAATTTAGTTCTTAAACTGAGTGCTAACTTCATGGATATTCATCTTATTATTATTCTTTAAAAATATTCCTTTAAAAAGAAGATACATATTTTAAGAAAAAGAGGAATACTTAAAATTAAATACATTGGATATAGCATCGAATTCCAAATTGTCTCATATTACATTATATCCTGTATATTACAAAATCCCTTAATGTTACCATAACTTATTTTGTAAATAGCATCTTAAATTCCATTAAAAATGTCCTCATACTTTTAAAAAAATCCTGAAAGTACAAAGAGAAAGAAAAAGTTTCAAAAAGTTCTATTATGTAGAATGTCTAATTTCTCATAGAGGAGGAAATAATAACAGATACTTAATTTCTGGATACAAATATATTAGTAAGGAACAGAACAAAGAGACCTAACTAAGGGAGCCTTCTCAGACACAGTGAAACAGCTTGTGCCACAAAAATTTTCCTGTTTTTCCTCTAGGGAACTCAGATGCTGACCATATATGTTTTTCCAGACTAAAAATAAATATTAGGCTTATGCTGCAACTGAATATTAGTCCAGCCTGTCCTGATGGAAGTCCAACTGCAGATCTAAGAGTTAGTGAGCCTTAGGGAAGTGTTTCACCCATTTCTCCTGCTTCCTTGTGAATTCATTTTTAGTAGGGAGTGTATTTGTCATATTTAAGGAATTATAAATAAGAATGAAAAGTAAAAACCAAATGAACCAGATGGAAACACATCAAATTCAGAACAGAGGAGTTGGTGGATTGGTAGCGGATGCACAAAAAACTTCCATCCGTAATGTTTCTTTTTTAAGCTGGATAGTGTGTTGAAGGGTATGCACTGTATCATTGTATATCTCTTGCACATCTAAAATATTTTATAAACGATTTAAACTTTCATATTATTTAAACAAGAAACTGAAAACTCTGTCAAGAAATGATTCACTCTGTCAAGATTTATTATGCACCTGCTGTGGTCAAGTCTCTGCAATAGGCATTTCTTTTCTGTGGGAAATGAAGAGATACAAGATCAGAACTTGAACACTAAAGAGGAATAGACTTAAGTACTTAAATAACTCTGACACGTGTCCTGTGTCTTATGTGCCTGGAAAACAATGTAAACACAGAGCCATAGATATTCAACAGGATGTGGTTTTTCTGGTGAGAAAGGGCTGCATGGAGCAGTTGTCAATTCACTTGGGATTTGGTGATGAGAACATTTTGCATGGAAATGGATGAGTGTGGGAATGATTCCAAAATAGGTTCAAGATAGCGTTTGCTTTTACGAGGGGGTGTATTTGTCAGAATAGTTGTAAGGGCATACTGAGCAAGACTGTAGCTTGGAATACCTCTGGAAAACATCATTTTATATTGTAAAAGGTAAGATATATGGCATGAGATGGGCTGGGCCCTCCTCCTAACTATGTCACTTATTAGAGGTGTGACATTGGGCAAGTTACTTAATCTTTGCAAAGCACACTTGATAATTAGGAACAATGGAAACATCACCCTCAATCCTCTTTTAAAAAAAAATGACGTATGAACTCTGACATCGTAAGTTGAGATAAATGTTAATTTTATCTGTAAACAATAGAAAAGAGGACTGGAAAAGTAGATTTGGACATTTGGTGAATTGGCCATGTGGAGATAGATTTTACAGATTTTTATGATGGATTGAAAGTGGAAGGGAAAAAATTACAGATGAATGAATGGTATTAAACCAGATTAATTGAGAGGTTAATAAACTGTGGCAAGAATGATATGGAGGAAAGGAAAGGACTGGTCTGAAGGTCATGTTGAGTTGGAGGTATCAACAGGATACACAGCAGAGTTGTGCAGGGGGCCTTGGGATGTGTAAGGAAAAGGTCAGGACTAGAGAAAGTATCTCTCTCCTTTCATCCACCCCCCTTTCTCCATAGAACTTCAGTGGCTGAGAGATATAAGCCTAAAACCAAAATGGCCATGATTGTTGAAACTACAGAATTGGTGTCAAGGGTAGAGTGAAAAGAGATTTAAGAAGAGAATACCAAAGTCACAACATGAGGAATGTTCCAGAAGGAGGGATGAAAACTAAAGAAGAAAAAAGTGAAAGAGTAAAGAATAAAATTGGAACTGTGCTGGGGGCATGGAAGATAAAAGTGGGGAGGGAGGAATGTGAGGGGACAAAGAAGGTGTTAGAAATTGTGCAAAACATGACAGATTAATGCTAAAGATGAAGGAGTTAGGAAAAGGCATTAAATTGGGTGATTTCCACGGATTGACTTCAGTTTGGTAATATCAGTAGAATAATTCAGATTGCAAGACGCTACAGTGAAAGCAAGCATCTGAGGAAGGGTGTTTCAATCATTATTTCAAGAAGTTTCGTGGTAAGGTGAAGGTCAGGGTAGCAGTGTTAATGGAAGAGGAGAGAAGCACATTAGGAAAATATCAAATAATCCAGAGTTTATTGTATTCTCTTATCCTAGCAGCATGGAGCACAGCACGGAAAATGCTTGTACAAGGAGAAATATGGTGAATTTGATGCTCAAAGGCTGGTGTCAGTGAGCCTGTTAGTAATTTTATCAGTCATCTCTTCTCAGACCCATGAATCTCTGGACCTGCATGTTTTTCACAAGGACACGTTTTCGATCGTCTTGAACAAATTCAAAACAAGCAGCATTGATGCAGTCCTCTGGTGACACACGATTGTTTTTCCATCTCATGTCTTGTCAGGCTGTGTCAGCATTTATCCCAAGGTGCAAGAAACCTTGTCAGCCACTTTTGCTGTGAGGAGGGAAACCGGCAACTCAGGAGAACTGATCTATGGAAAAGAGAAGGTTAATGAAGTAACAGACATATTTGAAAGATGTTGGATCCAGTTACTTTTGCTTTTGGTGCCCAGAGGAAAGATTTTAAAGTTGATGTCAACATGATTAAGATTTCCCTGGTAGTGAGTTTAGCAAAAAAATCAACAAACCTTGGCTTAAAGGAAATGTGAGCACTCGTGTCCGACTGGCATATCCAGCTCAGATTTTTGAGCTTATCAGGGGTTATCCAGGTGGGCCTTATATGCAATCATATGTGTTATTGTAGGAGAGAGGCAGGGTGAGATTTAACCACACGCAGAGGAGATTGTAATGTGAAGAAGGACCAGAGAGAGATTTGAAGATGCTGACCTTGAAGTGATACAGCCACAAGCCCAGTAGTGCTGTCAGCCACCAGAAGCTGGAAGAACCGGGAAACAGATTCTCCTCTAGAGCTGCTGGAAGGGAGCATACCCCTGCTGAGACCTGGGTTTTGGACGTCTGACCTCCAGAAGTTAGAAATAAATTTTGTTGTTTTAAGTCATCAAGTTTGTGATCAGCCCTGGGAAACATACACTGAGTAACTTATTGGGAGTCCCACATAACTAACAGAGCCAGAGCTGGGTCCCAGGCCTTTCTGATTCCAAAGTGTAGTCCCTGCTTGAGTACAGTATAGTATTTCCAAGGTTAATGGAGAAGAAGGATAGTATGAATGGACCACTGAAGGACAAAAGGTAACTGGTTCCTCCTTCATTCATTCAACCACTATTGAGCATCTATTACCCCACTTCTTTTCTTTAGAAAATCATGTGTTAAATGCACCCCTTTCCTTCCTATCCTTCACCCTATTTCTTTCTACTTTGGAGTGATCTTCAAGAAAATGTAAGGAAAGTTTCACATATAAACTTAACTCTCTGCCCACTTTCTCACCTAGTGCAGTTGTAAAAAAAAAATAGGTGATGAATTTCAATTTATCCCTACCTTTTCAGACATCTGGCAGACACAGTTTTAGTAGAAAATGGATTCAGCTGGAGTAGGGGCACCTTTAACATTTTTGCTGAGCATACATCACAAAAAGACCTCTGATCGAAGTAGGCTAATCCCTAAAATTTAAAGCAAGTTTTAAGTAATTGTTTATCTTTCAGAGCTAACCATTTCCCAAATTATGTTTGTGGCAATCAGTCAAACAGTCTTAGATCACAGTCATTAGAAATCTGTCTGAAACATATTAAAAGGTGATAGGCCCAGGGAGGGAAAAAGGTTTGAAAATCTCTGAAATTAGAATAAATCATCTATCAGTAACATTACCACACAGGGTGGCAGGCATTGCAAACTGAAGCACATTCATCACATTTATTAGGTTGGAATACATAGTTGTTTGAATAAGGTCTGACACCCTTCCACCAGCTTTTCTTTTATTCTGTCAATTGTTCATTCATTCAACAAACAGCTGTCACAAACTTGCCACCAAATTGAGGACAGGAGTTTTATCAGGATAGAGGATCAGGGAGAGTTACACAGGGGGCTTCAATTCTATTGTTAATGTAGGCATGGAATATTATTATTATTATGTTAACCATCAATAGATATAAATCATTCCACAATAAAGTAGTAACAGACAATGAGAGGTGCTGTCGTTGAAGCAGGTGGCAGGGAATGGAACCTGCCATAGAGCCTCCATTCACACATTGTAGCCCCTGGAGGAGGAGGTTTTACAGTCACGTGACTAGACCATATTTATATTTTCTTTTTCTTACCATTTTCTTTCTCTTTTATTGGGGTATAGTTGTTTTTCAATGTTGTGTTAGTTTCTACTATACAGCAAAGTGGAGTTCCCTGTGCTGTACAGCATGTTCTTATTAGTTATCTATTTTATACGTATTAGTGTATCTATGTCAATCCCAATCTCCCAATATTTTCATTCTGCTTTAGCACCCATTGTCCTCACTGTCTTAACATTTTTTTTTCCCTAAAGGCATAATCTGTAAGAATCTTGGTCATCTTTTCACAATCTCTCTGTCATCCTTCAATCCTCAGACGGCATGTCACATGACTAGCCATGCTCACAGGTACAGAGGCTGTCAGCTACCTGGGTAATAAACATATATCCCACTGGATTTTGGGTGGACACCGACCTAAATTAGGCCAATTAATGACTATTTAGAATTAGAGCTGAGATCTAGTCCAGTCAGTCCAGTATGGACTCTTCAAAGGGAGTAGATGAGCCTCACAAACTACTGGGTGACCATGTACTGCCTGCCATATACAGAGGGGACAACACAAGTCTGTCTGCTCATCCAGGAGGCAGAGATAAGACACAGAGGTGTAGCAATGACAGTTTTACAGACAATTCCTGGTCCTAGTTCCCATGCCACCAGTTGACATTCCTGAGTTCCAAGAGATAACCTTGCTTCCTTTTAATGAGTTCCCATCTCATAGTCAGCCAACTAGCTGGTTTCTGTTACTTGCACATCTTGACTAAGATTCCCAGGATACATTTTCCCAAATGCTAAAATATGTAATGTTTATAGCACAGCACTATTCCTTCTGTGAACCTTCTCTTCACACAATTTCACATTCCTTCTGTGAGAAAAACTGTTTCAGTTTTCAAATAGTGACTCATATATATTTTGAAGAACTTGCCTTTGAAATACGAGGACTACCTGTTCTGCTTTTACTATTATTTCTGCTTCCTTTTTAAACAAGTACATATACTTTTTTTTTTTTACTTCATAAAATGTCATAAGAGACAGAGCTAATAATGTTTATACCTAATCTGGCAGCACAATTTGGATTGAATCAGACTCTGACTCAAAAGGTATTTTCTAAAAGCCATGAAAAACAGTAGTTAAAACATTTTAAAAAGGGAAAAAAAGAAGAAAACTCAAATTCATTATGATTCTAGAAGGATCACTCCAACTTTTCCTCTAGTTCCATGACTATAAATCTTTCAAAATAAAAGATGTTCAGCCTGGAGATCTTTTTAACTGCTAATTTCTTCACAGATTGACCAAGAGTTCCCAGCAGGATGGAGCTCCTGGGTGAGTAATTTCCAGTTAGGTAATTTAGCTAAGGGACTGCATTCTTTTCATGCTTCCCAGGTTCTCTGGTTCTCCATCTGCAAAGGCTCTTGTTTTCAACTCCTTGAAGTCTTTCATTCCAGCAACATTCCTGCCTTGTAGCCAGGAGGCTGGTGGAATCGTGTCACTTCTCCTGGCGTGATCTGCCAAGGTTCCACATGGCCACAAGCTGAGCACAGAGATGTGAACTCATTAGAAATGTTTATTATGTTTTATGATTTTAATTCATTTCCTGCTCCTGTAAAGTTACCAAGCTATTTGCTGGAATATGAAAGTATACAGGAGTCTTCCAGTGATGAAGTAATTAATATTTCTGGTAAAAAATTTTCAAAGTTTTCCAGTTACTCACTCATAAAAAAGGAACATTCACATTGGACGCGGAGAACTCTCAGCTCTGGCTGACAGTATTTGAACAAAATGCAGGGTTTCTGAAAGAGATTTCAAAGGACTCAGGAGTAAAAGACCCCTTGAATAAAATTCCTTTTATGAAAACTAAAAATCAAAACAAAACAAAAGGCTATTGATTTCTTTTACTTAGTGAGATGTACAAATATATGGATATCTATGTGCATATATATATATTTTTTAACACCCCACTACTTCAGCTCTAGCACTGTCCAAGCAGTGATACAATTTAATACAGATCTTCCTTTCAACCTCTTCCTTTTATTATAAAGTGTTAGTTTTTTATAGATATGTATAGAGAAGCAAAGAAAATAATTTATAATTTCACTTCACAAGCACCTTTATTACCAGTAACAGTAAAAGGAAAATATGTATGGGGTTAGAAAAATGCAAACATTTAACAGAAAAGTGCAAAATAAAAATTAGAAACCCCCATCCATTTCCATTCTTGCATCCCCAAAGTAACACTAGAAGTAATTTTTTATCATTAAAGAGAAAACAGTTAACGCATGTGAGTAGACTGACAAAAGAGAACAATTTTTAAAAAAAGCAAATAACCCTTTAAAAAATTTAATATATCTGTGACATCTTTCCATATTACAAATTATGAACTCTTTTCATTATTATTCCTTGAAAACATGTATTAATACCTGTTTAACCTAGTCACCACTAAGATTTCTCTCTCTTTTCCCACCCCTACCTTGAAGTCTCTTGTCAGTTCCCACATTTTTTTTTTTTTTTGAGCATCTTCAACTTGGTTGCAAATTCCAGGAGAAAGAGTTTAGTATTTGCACATTGAACGTGATGTTAGCTGAAGGTTTTTGATAGATATGCTTCATTTGAATGAGGAAGTTTCCTTTTATTCTTAGTTTGCTGGTTTTTAATATGAGTCTATTGAGACTCATATGGTGTGTTCCTTTATCCTGATAACGTAGTGACCTATATTTATCAATTTTTGCATACTAGCCTCATCTTGCAAAGATTCCTGACAGAAACCATATTGATCATGATATATTATCCCTTATAAAGAGTATTGGATTTGATTTATTACAATTTTGTTTAGGATTTTTGCCTATGTTCATGAGAAATTTTAGCCTGCAATTTTTCTTGCAATGTTGTCAGTTTTACTATCCAGGCCATGCACACCTCAAAAATGAACTGGGCAGTTTTATATCCAATTCTATTTTCTGGTAGAGTTTATGTAACATTTGTGTTATTTCTTCTTTAAATGTTTGAAAAATTTACCAGTGAAGCTATTCATATCAGGAACTGTGTTTGTGAAAAAAAATTGTTAATTTTCCGTTCAAAGTATTTAATAGTATAGGAATATTCATATTTATTATTTCTTCTCATTCAATCCCTTTGTTTTTCAAGGGATTTGTCCATTTCTTCTACATCATAAAATTTATTTGTATACAGTTGTAGATAATCGTGGTAGATTGAATTATGGCCCCAATATTTCTTCTGCCTCTGTGCATTCACTTGTGTTTTGTTTTTTTTTAATTTTTTAATTTTATTTTTTTTATCTTTTATACAGCACGTTCTTATTAGTTATCTATTTTATACATATTAGTGTATATATGTCAATCCAATCTCCCAGTTCATCCCACCACCCCTCCACCCCGCCACCTTCCCCCTGTGCACTCACTTGTCATGGCCTCCTGGCTGAGCACAGCCCAGTCAGCTGAAATCCAGCAGACCCCACAGACATATGAGAAACAAGAAAGAATTATAGTTTTAAGACACTGAGATTTGGGATGAATTATTTTACAGTAGTCAACCAATAAAATAAAGTCCTGTAATTAGTTTTGCAAATGTATGTGAAATGGATAATTTATCTTTTTCTTGATCAGTCTTGCTAGAGATTTAACAAGTTTATTGATCGTAAAATACATTTTATATTCTATTGTGTGTCTGCTTTCTATTTCTTAGATCTTTTGCTCTTATTGCCTTCCTTGTACTTTCTATGGGTTTAACTTGATGTTTTTCTTAATTGAAATATTGCTTCTATTCATCCTTCCAGAGTAGAACTCTTATTACATGCATGTCAAACTTTTTTCTTGGGTCCTAAATGCCTCTTATATTATTTTTCCTTCATGCATAAATGTGTATTCTTTCTGAAGACATGTCTTCCAGTTCACTCACCCTTTGCACTGCTGTTTATGAAATTTCATTACAGCCATCTAATAAATTGTTAGTTTCAGTCTTATATTTATCCATTCTCAAATTTCCATTTGACAGTTTTGATGGATTCTGAGTCTCTACTGGAATTGCCCAAATTTTCTCTATCTTCTTGACATACCCCTAATTATTTTAAATATTCTGCCTAAAAATTCCAGTATGTGAATTATCTATGGATCTGTTTCTATTTACTTATATTCTCCTTTATTTCCATTTTGTTGCTCTGTATTTTGGTATATTTCATATTTTTGATTAGATGCTAGACATGTGAGTAAAAATTATAGTGATTCCTTCAAAAATGCTTTGTTTTCTGAGAAAGGTAGGTAGAGGTCTAGTGGATCACCTTGGTCCTGTGGAAGTTTGTTTTGGGTTTTGGTAGGCATGGGCTATTTCAATATTGACCTTTTTTTCCTAGAGCATAGTCCTTCTAAGGTCTCAAGAGAAAACTTGAGGTGTTTACCAAACCCACAGTGGTGGGTAGAATAATACCCCCTCAAATATATCCATGCTCCAATCTCCAGAAACTGTGAATACATTAGGTTATATTGAAATGATAAGTTTGCAGATGGAATTAAGTTTGACAATCAGCTGACCTTGGTATGGAGAGAATATCCTGAACTATCTGTGTGAACTCAATGAAATGACAAGAATTGTCATTAGTGGGAGAGAGAGGCAGAAGAAAGAGATGGAAGCAGGAGGAAGACTTGAGCAGCCATTGATGGCTCTGAAGATGGAAGGGCGTCATGGGCCAAGGAATACAGATAGCCTCTGGAAACTGGAAAAGACAAGAAGATGGATCCTCCCCCGGAGCATCTGCTGCCCTTCTGACTATTTGGTTTTAGCTCACTTAGACCCACTTTAGACCTCTGGCTTCTGGAACTGTAAGATAATAACGTTGTATTGTTTTAAGTTTGTGGTCAATTATTACAGTAGCAATAGGAAACTAATGCCCATTGCTAAGGACTAAACTCTTTCCTCCCAAAATTATATGTTGAAGCCCTAACCCCAGTGTGATGGTATTTGGAGATAATGCCTTTGGGAGGTAATTAGATTTAGGTGAAGCCATGAAGGTGGGGTCCTTATAAGTAGAGACACCAGAGAGCCTGCTTCCTCTCCCTCTGTCCTCTGTGAGGACACAGTGAGAAGGCAGCTGTCTGCAGACCTGTAGGAGAAGCCTCACCATGAAGCTGATCGTGCTAGCACCCTGACCATGGATTTCCATCCTCCAGAACTGTGAGAAAACAAATTCCTTGTTTAAGTCATCCAGCTGGTGGTACTTTGCTATGGCAGCCTGAGCAGACCAGGAAATGAATAAAGTTAGATGGACTCAATTTCTCATTCCTTAGCATCAGGAAGATGTTGAAATCTCTGCTCAGCACTCTAGCCTTCCAAATTCCATTCTGCAGGGGTTTTCTTGGAATCTTACCATGTACACATATATGTACATCTTAGGAGTCTGCTTTTAGCTTATCAGCATCCCCCACCAGAGTGGTATATTTGTTACAATTGATGAACCTACATTGGCACATGTTATCATCTGAAGTCCATATTTTTCAATAATGTTTACTCTTGATGTTGTACATTCTATGGGTTTAGACAAAATACATAACGGCATGTATCCCCCATTATAGTATCATGCAGAGTTTGATAGAGTTCACTGCCCTAAAAAATCCTCTGTTCTCCACTTACCCATACCCTCTCCCACAACCTCTGGTGACCACTGATCTTTTTATACTCTCCACAGTTTTGCCTTTTCTAGAATGTCATATAGTTGGGAATCATACAGTATTTAGCCTTTTCAAATTGGCTTGTTTCACTTAATAATATGAATTTAAGTTTCCTACATAAGTTTTCATGGTTTGAAATTAGTACTGTATAATATTCCATTGTCTGGATGTACCCTCCTTGGGTTCGATAGAATGAATAGAATTTTCTATATGAATGAATAGAATTTGCTATAATGGCTCATAAAACTCAGGGAAATAATTACATACCAATTTATTATATAACAGAGGATGTGATACATAAGGTCTAGATGTATCCTGAGCATAGGAGCTTCTGTCCCTATGAAGCTGGTGTTTGCCACCCTCCTGGCACATGAATCTGTTCACTAAGCCGGAAGTTCTACAATCCCTGTAGTTAAGAGATCTTTGCGTAGGCTTCATCATGTAGGCGTGATCAATCATTAACTCAATCTCCAGCCCTTTTCCCCTCCCTGGAGGGTGGGGGAGGGGTGTGGCTGAAAGTTCCAAGCTTCTAATCATGGCTTGGTCTTTCTTGGGACTGACCTCTATCCTGAAGTTATCCAGGAGCTTACCAAGAGATGTTCCCATCACACAGAAAATTCCAAGGGGTTTAAGAGACCAAATAGTAGAATAAAAGATGCTCCTAGACTTCCCTGGTGGCGCAGTGGTTGAGAGTCTGCCTGCCGATGCAGGGGACACGGGTTCGTGCCCCGGTTGGGGAAGAAGTACTGTTGTTCTTTTAAGAGGCACGGAGAATGCAAGCTATTTAGAAACGTAGGAAAAATAATTTCGTATGGTATTTAATACATTCATTTGATAAATTCATTTATATTACCCTTTGGATGATATGATATAGAAGAACTAAAAATTCTAATATCACAATATTTTTTCTTTGTCTATAAAAAACCTTTAAAATGGGAAAGGAGGGTTAAATTGTTTTAACCCCAAATAAGTAGTATTTTAAGGCATAATCTCTCATTTCTGATCAAGCCGAATTTTTACTGTGGCCAAGTATCTCTAATTCCATCTTGTGGATATGAAGTATTTTATAGTTTTTAATAACATGCCAGTAAATTTTATTTTTAAATGAACACAGATTTTTGCCTAACACTTCTGAGTAGTATTTCAATTGGGAATTAAAATAATATTAAATTTAATTCGATATTAAATATTCAGCAAAACATCAACAGTCTGAGTATACATCATGTAGCAACTGTGTCAAAAATAAGAACATAAAAATAAAGCATAATGTTGAGATAAGCTGCCCCAGAATCAGACATGGATTTTCCTTCACTGAGTATGGATTTTCCTTCACTACTTAGAAGCTTCTTGGTCTAGTCACTTCACATCTTGGTGACTCTATAAATTCACTTTTAAATGTTGAATACAACAATATGTATATCAGAGGATTGATATGAGGATTAAATGAATTAATGTATATAAATCATGGTGACTATGTGAGTTGAGTGAAGCCTAAATAAATGTCAGCCATCATTATTAACATTATTGTTCTGAGCATTGACAGGTCATTACCTTTAACCATCACTTTCTAATTTTCATAGTCTTGTTTTTTTGAAATATAGTTGTTGGGTCAGCTTTTTATCCCCCTAAGGCTTTTAAAAAATGTCTAGATTTATCAACAAGTTATAGAGAGATACTATGCTGAAGGGCCAACACATTTCAGCTTCTCTAACACTCACAGGGCAACGGGTTTTGAAATTACATTGCTATAACAACATGAAAACCTTAATTTTTTCTACCCAGAGAGAGGTACATATGGAGAAGGAATTCATCTTAGGACATCCAGTAAAGGGATGTCCCTCCAGCATTCTGCAAGGCAGTTCTCAAGACATGTTCTCCTAAGTATCTGCAGATGATCATTCTCTTCCTTCCACAACCCCCTCTCTTCTATAAACGGAGAAATTTAGCAAGTTACCAGTACCACAGACGACCTAGGTTTTTCACCATCTCATGGCTACCCACACACTTTTCGGGATCAGAGGAACCTCTTAGGCTTCAATTCCACCAACCAAGATAGGACTCAGGGAAGGCCCTGCTCACACAGGGTAAGTTGAGTGGAAATGTGTGCCTAGTCTTTGAAATGTGTTTCTCATAAAAATATCACACGCGAGGCTTTGTTTACTAAATTGCACTGTCAACGTTACACTCCATGCACAACACCAGGTTTATAGTTGTTTCAGACTAACCTGAGGACCCAGTCAGTATTTATCACATCATTTCTAAGGAGAAATGAGTTCCTCTGCCAGAGAAGCGCCTAAAAAATTAACTGTTTGAAAACACAATCTCTTCTTACATCAGGGTCTCTTTTGTCTTCAATCCCATATTCCAAAATCAAATATTTAGAAGTATCTGCACCTGTGCCACTCTGCAGTCCAAACTTTGCTTTTCTAGAAATCTGATATAAAACTGTAAATATATCATGAAGAATCATTATTAGTTTCCCTGTAAAATTATAAGGAAAAAGTAAAGAGAGAGATGCTTGTATCTACTGCAGAAACTTTGCTTTCCTCCTCACCTCTACTCATTGATGACTATGGTACATTTCTCCACGCATTAAAAGCATTATATATGCAAACATGCTGAGAATCCTACCTGTCCAAGCTTTGACACCTTACTATTGCTTCTCTTTCAAGTAAAAGTTTAATTTATCTTTTAAATCTAAGAACAGAATTGTCTTCACGAAGGTGTGATCTGAGCAGGACCCTGTGCTCAGAAGGACCTCATGTTTGGTTTAAAGCTTTGCTTTTGTGGTCTTGAAATTCTCAATTTTATCTTTGAACTTTTCTTTCATTAAGTGAAGTATGATAAGACAATGGAGCACACATGTGGTAGAGGATAAACACTGTGTGCGTGTCCGGGGATTCTGGATGTCCCATTCCAGTATAGCACTTGCAAGGTGCCAAGAGCACAGAATTCCAGTGGACCCAAAATGTGTGGGAGCTCAGTGTGAGTCAAAGAAAGTACAAAGTAAGTGTGGTATGTCTGTAACTGAGTAGGCAGAAACACTGACAGCTGGGAGACACCAAGCTTTGGGTTCAGACCAGAACTTGTTTTGAATACACAAAGAAGGCAGTGCATTCTAAGAAACACAAGTGGCCACGGAATCCTAATATGTTCATTTTTTCTCATGTTACTTCCCTATATTAGCTAACCACCTATAGATGGAGCAACCCACAGTCCCTTTTCCTCTAGGTCCTTCCTTACTCACCACTAAACCAAAGGTAGAGAATTTTGGTAGAATGTGTGCTTGTCAAGAAGTGCTATAAAAACAGCTGAGTTAATTTTGAGCAGCATTCTCACCATTCTGATAAGAATGCAATACATATGCATGTACATGCTACGGAATAAGGATTGTGTCATTTTGACGATTCCACATACCAGTTAAATGCTCTAAAAATATGCAAAGAAAGCTGGCCTTGCACAGTATAAAGATGAACTAAAAAATTCATACTAATAATTTAAATTTTTAATTTTTCTTTACTTTGAATGACTTTAACTAGCAAACAAAGCACTGTGACAAGTCAAGAGAGAAATCACAGAAGGGAAATCTTTATGACACTTTTTTCCTGTTTGGGAACAAGGGGCCCCCTACATTTTTATTTTGCGCTGGACCTCACAAGCAGGGTAGTCAGTTCTGACTAATAATGTATGATTCAAACAGAATTATAATGGGTGTCTCTACTTCATTGCCTCCAGAAAATTAATAATATAGAAGTTGTGGATGTAGCTTCAATTACACATAAATAACCATTAATCGTTATTCATGAAAAACCTGAAATTTGGCTTTTTTCATTGTATTGATTTGATCTTTTTAACCTCCGTAGTGCATTTGTTTGATTCCTTCACCCCCACACCCCCTGGTATGTTATTTCAAAGCACATTACAATATTCATCAAAATATGCTACATCTTATTTTCTTTATTCTTGTTATTGGGAGAGGAAATGCTGTGGGATCCAGGAGGGAATTAAACTACAGATGGCTGTCTTCTTCCCAGAGTCCATCCATACCTGCTTTCCAGAAAGTGCCCAGCAGGCGGGATGCTGTTTTAATACCAGAGCAGAAGGCAGACAGCACATACCTAGCATCAACCATTGTGCATCAGTGATGCATTTGTGTGGATGTGCAATTTCTTTGTTCCAGATTCCAAGAATTCCATTAAATTAAAAGGTTTATCCCTTTCCCCTGCCTGTTTCTTCTGGCCTGGGGTGATCCCAAACCAAATCCTTTAGAATTCTTGAATCTGTTGACTTCAATCTGCAGATACTTACTCCCAACCCATAACTCTACATTCTCCTACATCCCCATCTCTCTAAATGCCAAACCTGGTCCTCTGACTCAGCGACTCAACCTGGCTTGAAGCCTCTCCAGCTTTGTCCTGAGACCTGTCTGAGGTCAGCTTTGCCCTTAGAACTGGAGGAAATCATCTAACCCTACAGGCCAATACTTATCCCAGGAGTAAATTTAGGTACCACTTGTCTCTAGGGTGAACCACAGGGAGGGCAATGATGTACTGAACCAGGTGAGGGTGAAAGTAAGGTAGAGCAAGAAGGAAGATGGAAGCGATTAAGGGCGTCTTTTAATAATTTGCTCCATGTCATTCAGTCACTCAAGTATACTATTTATTGGGTCACTACAATGTTGTAAATTCTAGGAACGTCATGGTGAGGAGATGAAAAACAAAAATGTCTTTGTGGGATGTACAGTTTAATTCTACCAGACATTCAAATTGAAGACACAATACATTGTGTGCATTTGTTTTCAAACTTGTATTTCTACTCCATACATGTGGGAAAGAGTGAACATAAGAAATAAAACCAAACCCAAACAAAACAAAACAAAAAGTCATGGAACTGAAACATAAAGCTGATTATGTGAATTTCTCCTTGGAGGACCTCGCTTGAAAAGGAGAGATTTAAGCACCAATTTTAAGAAGGATTTGCTTCATGATTCCATTTGGGGGAATAGTTGAAAAAGGCTAATGGTAAGCTTTCAGTGGCATTTAAAAGAACCATGACAGCATCCTTAAAAAAACCAAAAAAACAAAACACAGAAAACACCTCTCATCACAGTCATTAATTATTATTTTGGCTTCTCAGGATCCAAGCTCCTTGTGGAGTCCCTCATTATGCAAGTTTTGGTGGAATCAATGTGAGTATTTTCAATGCCTTTGAAGGAGGCCTTTGTGTACAGAAAAGATTATTCAGAAGACAGTCTTTCGAAAAAGAATTAATATTTAATTATTAAAAATCCAAATCCCCAACACTAACCCATCTTTAAATTTTAACTTCAAATTATGAATCTTATTATTTCACTTATTAATCAATGAATTTTTGGCTAACAGTTTTTAAAGGAACCTGTGGTAACTCTTTGGTCTTATTTATACATTTGATTCATCATGTTCGTTGAAACAATTTTAACTAAATTTATAAATTTAGCATTGCTGATTTTCTTTTTAGGCACTACTTTTTTTTTTTTTTTTTCGGTACGCAGGCCTCTCACTGCTGTGGCCTCTCCCGTTGCGGAGCACAGGCTCCGGATGGGCAGGCTCAGCGGCCATGGCTCACGGGCCCAGCCGCTCCGCGGCATGTGGGATCTTCCCGGACCGGGACACGAACCCGTGTCCCCTGCATCGGCAGGCGGACTCTCAACCACTGCGCCACCAGGGAAGCCCCCTAGGCACTATTTTTTGACCGAGAGAAAAATCAAATACTATGGTAAATTTTACAGTCTAATGAATTGAACATAAATATTAAAGTAACTTCTCAGACAAATTGATTCAGAGCCTGGGTCTAAGTTTTGCTGCAAGGGAAAGGCTTTCTAAGAAATGCAAAGATTGCAACTTAGTACAGGCATTTTGTAGTCGGAAGAAATGATTAGAGAATCATTTTAGACTGGATTTTTAAGATTCTTGTTAAGGAGACAGCAAGACTGGATAAACAGTGATTAAGGTCCTGAGGCATTTCACCAGGCTAAAGTCAGCTGAGCTGTTCTTAGAAGAGGTCCTTGAGCTAATTAATGTCTATCAGAAAATTGTTCAAGCATTTAATCATGTAGGTTAATAATTATCTCCCAGAAGGGGCTCTTGATCACATCACACCACAAAGTTCTGCCTCATCCCAGGATTTGGAATAATTCTCTTTCTCAAGATAGTGATTCTTAAATGACCATGCATGCTTCAATGTCATAGTAAATTTCCACTGAAAATTTCAACAAAATAAATTACCTAGTTAAACAAGCTTTAATTTGAATTACTCTATCACAGCATATTATCTTTGATACAAATATTTAACATGTTGAATTGCACAGAATCCATCTTAACACAGAAGGGCTAATACTATCCATTTGATTCCCCTAAATGTTTCCTTAGAAGATTAGATCTTCCCAGGGTTGAAATATACTTATGTGCTAGAGAGGCACTAAGCCTGCTGACTTGGGTTAGTTACTGACCATAGATCTCAGCTGAGTTTGAGGTGTGGGGCCTTTACATGAACAGGATTCCCCCCCCCCATAATAGTAATACTTGCTGAGTGCTTTTTTATAGTCACTATGTCCAAATCTTTGAGAGGTTTGCTCTCCTCATCCACATGGCCCATGTCCCCAAATTTAAAACTTAGAATTACCTAATTCTTCCATCTACCAGTAAAGGTCTGAAAGCCCCACTAAGACTATGGCTAACTTTGTTAAATGGAGCTACATTTCTTTGGCTCTTATATATTGAACGATTTTCTAATAGAGTCTTTTCATGGTCCAACCTGGAGGTATCTGGCAGCACCACAGGAGAGGCCATGGTGCTGGAGGCACAGATGGGGTGGTGATCATGCAGGCCATGATCTTGTCCTGTATTCAGTGGTGATGCCTGTGGCATCCACACCAATGCCCTCCTATGGCATGGCTTTGCAATAGTTCCTGCCAACTAGCTTTCTTTGATTCCTGATCATTTTTCAAGACTGATTCTCCATCTCAGTAGTTCCTAATAGACTTCCAATATATTAAGTTTATACTTAACTGTTTGCAGTCAAGAACTCTGATATGTGCAATTTTACTTGAAGTAGAGAAGCTTAATGAAACCTTAGTTGATAACATTTGGGTTTAGTGTTTAGTGACACAATAACAATTTGTACCTAGGTATTCCTTTAAGACACATTCTAACTAAAGGGCCACTTTAAAGCATTTCATTTTTTTAATTTATTTTTATTGGGGTATAGTTGTTTTACTATGTTGTGTTAGTTTCTACTGTTGTGTTAGTTTCTACTGTACAGCGAAGTGGAGTTCCCTGTGCTATACAGCAGGCCCTTATTAGTTATCAATTTTATAAACATTAGTGTATATATGTCAATCCCAATCTCCCAGTTCATCCCACCTCCCCCTCCTTCACTGCTTTCCCCCCTTGGTGTCCGTAAGTTTCTTCTCTACATCCATGCTTTATCTGCTTTTAGCATAAAGCATTTTATACTAGTTAATCTGTTGCTTTGATAAAAATTAATATAAATATGTGTAAAACCTGGAATATGCAAAGCAAATTATTGAAGGTAATTATCTTTGTGTGATGGAATTAGAGATGGCTTCTTTTCTTGTGTGTATTTTCCAATTTCCTAAGATAAATATTTACCACCTAGGTAGTTTTTAATATTTTAAAGTTGTAGAAAATAGTGTTTGTCAGTTGAAAAATATTGCTTTTGCTATTGCTATTGCTATTGCTTTTTAAATAAATGCTTATAAGTGTCAACTGTTGAGGACAGTACCCAAATGATAGACACAATACCTAGGAGAATTTAATTGGCATCTCTAGGGCAACCATGGAAATTCAAATATATTTAACTTAAGGAAACATGACAAAATCTCATGACTCTTTTGTAAAACTGTGCAATAATAAGTTGCCTTGTTCCATTATTTCAGGTTATGTCAAATCTATTCTGTGTTTTTAGACAATGATAATCTTGTTTCTTAATTATATGTGTGTACTTACAAAAACTATCAGAAATAGCACAGTATAAGAAAAGTAATACTTATTATAACCTGTATTTCATTGCTCAAACAACCCTTAAGCTTCTGGTTCATCATTATTACCTGAGTATAGTATTCTTGGAAATTTAATTTGAGAAATGAACATTAGAGAGGAAAACAGACATATGTAAGGACATCGATAAACCAAGTGTGAGTGATAACACTGTAAAATATTTCAGGAAAACAAGACTACTAAAAGGGCACTTAAAGCTATAAATTTCTCTCTAATCCCTGCTTTAGCTGCATTCCATATACTTTAATATGTCAAATATTCATTAGCATTTAGTTCAAAACCTTTTCTAATTTCAATTACAATTTCCTATTTGACTTATGGATTATATAGACTTCAGGCAGCTGAATAAATTGGAAAATATAACATCAACAGAAAAACCAGCTGTCATTTTTTTCCCCAAATAACTGTGAGCTTAAGGAAATTTTAACTGATAGTCCAAGAGGATTTAACTTGGCATCTCAAAAAGTAATTCATTAGTTTTCTGGAACAATAAAAGAAGCAAAAATAGCCAACAATCCTCCACTTTTCTATAACTGTCAATTTTACATGTCTGTTTTAAAATAAGAGCTTCTGGGTGTTACTTCCCCAGCATTGGAGTTATCTGGACACCTGTGTTCTGCTTCCAGCTCTGGACTGGCTGACTTTGTGACCTGGGACAAGCCACTTCCTCACTCTTGGTCTTTGCTTCCTCTTCTAGAAGATCCCCAAGTTTCCATTGTCACCTGGAGCATACGTCTTACAGTGTAGTGTTGTAGGATTTCCTGACAATACGTGACATGCAAGTTCAGGTTAAGTGATGTGGAGACGAGGAGAATTATCCAAGTCCTTGTAGCTTTCCTTGCACCCAACGGAGCAGCCTGTCCAAATGACCCCCCACCTCCATGGAGGCTTCCCCACTCCCATGAGGAGCCCGCGTTTTAGGGAAAACCAGCTGAGGCTTATTGGGCAGGGAGTCATGGCAGCAATGGATCTGGTAGCTGGTAGGGTGTGAGAATCTTTCGCTAAGACACTTCCCTCAGATGCCAAGGGCCTGGGCATAGACCCAGTCCTGGGTGTGGCCAGCCCATAGCTGATCCTGTTTGCCTTCTGGCCAGACATATCAATAATTTCAGCAGGGTTGAAGATTACAGACTGCAAAGCAAGGAATTTTCACGTTTGATATTTTAAGCATTTGTAACATGAAAGTGACCATAACCAATTAGAGTAAAAGGTCAGTTTTGTAATTCCTTTTCTGAATACAGAAATGAGTAATGTTTTTTTTTTAAATAAACATTTTATTTTAGTAGAGTTTTAGATTTACAGAAAAAAAATAGGCAGATAGTACAGAGTTCCTATGCACCCCACACACAGTTTCCCCTACTATTAGCATCTCACATTAGTGTGGTACATTTGTCACAATTATTGAACCAATGTGGATATACAGTTGACTTTTGAACAACATGGTTTGAACTCTGCAGGTCTGCTTATACATAAATTTTTTTTTTTTTTTTTTTTTTGCTGTACGTGGGCCTCTCACTGCCGTGGCCTCTCCCACTGCAGAGCACAGGCTCCGGATGCGCAGGCTCAGTGGCCATGGCCCACGGGCCCAGCTGCTCCGCGACATGTGGGATCCTCCCAGAAAAGGGCACGAACCCATGTCCCCTGCACTGGCAGGCAGACTCTCAACCACTGTGCCACCAGGGAAGCCCTACATAAATTTTTTTCAATAAATATAGTACCTGTATTTTCATTTTATAGATCTTTAAACTAAGTGTGTGGAAAAGTTTGTGTTTGATTAGTGATCACAAACGTGGAATCTGAAAAACTAGGGTTTGAGTCCTGCTTTTACCCAAACTGTTTCAGCTTCCTGCCCTTGGGTCAGTCATTTATCAATTCTTTTCTTTTTGAGACAGAGATAGCAGTACGTGGCGTTTTCACTGTATGGGAGTCAGCATCCCTAACCCTTGCTTCGTTCAAGGGTCATCTATATTCTTATTAACTCAAGTCCATACTTTTTCAGATTCCCTTAGTTTTGATTCATTTCATTTTTATGTTTTATATTTTGTGTGTATTTTTCCACTTTATGTTTCACCCAGGACGGCACATTACACTTAGTTGTCATGGCCCCTTAGAGCCTCAGTTGATTAAGCTTTAAGGTGAAGTTGAAAATATCCTTGCTTGGAAACAGGCATCCTTGAGGTCCCCTCCAGCTCCAAAAGCTGTGATTTTATCTAAAAGCAATTTGTGGGAACACGGTTCTCTGGGAGCAGCCTCAGCCTGACGATGATAGTGCGTGCGTAATTCTCAAGGTGGCTTTGGGCCACAGGTGAAAATGATGCTCCAGCAGCGCCCCAGGTCTTGAAGATCTTAGGAGATGTTAGGCGCATGCAAGCCAGACACACAACTTGGAAACAGTTGACACAAAGAAAACAAGGACGACCTTCTCTCATGACACTTTGTTTTGCATGTTCTACCTTCATTCAATGCTGCAGAGAACTTTTATCACATTAAAATTAGGCAGCTGGGTAAGGCAGTCATGTTGACACAGATGAACCTAACAAACATCTGAATGTATTTTTTCTAAAGTATATGTTTTTATTATCATTGCTGGCTATCTGAAATATTTGGAATGAGAACCATCTCCAGTCAAACGTTGCTGGTATTACACATTGCGTAATACATTGAAAAGACTGTGCTTGCATCTGTATGAAAGGGCACATTTGTGCTGTTTCCTCTTGGTGGTCTGTAGGTAGAGAAGATGCTGATGGTGAAAAAGCATTCAAAGGGTTATGGGTCCCTACAAGGATTTGTTCTACAAAATCGGCACAGATCAAAAGAATATCAGTGTAATTTTGCAAAACTGCAGTCTATATTCTGGGATCCTCGAATTAGAAAGCATGAGTGAATGTAAAATGGCATGTATGTCGGACTGCCTCTGATTCATAACATATGCTTTTCAAGATAAGAAGTTATATATTTATAGACACACACAAATATGTGTGTGTACCTGTGTGTCTGTCTATAAGTACAGTTTCGTTTGTTGTTTGTTCTAATGACCATTTATTGAACACTCAGCTGTGCCCAACACTGTGTTAAATGTACGATATGAGTTACCTTGCTTAAGCTTCCCCACAGCCCTGAGAGGTGGTTATCACTCCCTCTCACTGACGTCAGTATATTACTTATTATCTCAGATCTAGACTAGATGGAGACTAGATCAAAGCCTAAAGCCAGTTAAATGACCACCTGGGCTTTTATCAAACCGGTGACATAATGCTTCTAGAACGGGGGTTCTTACACTGGGTATATGTCCTGAGTTTACACAAGACTCCCCAAGGTCGGCACAGGCACAGATGGGTGTATGGAATCAGTGTCCTAATCCCTGACTCTTCCTTATGAAGTCTTTCCTGAGGCTGATGTGCCCAAGGAAGCATAGCCTGTTGAGGCATCTTGAAGGTTCTTTTCCATCCCCACCCCCATCACAACAGTGTTTATCCACACCTGCTATAAAGGCACACTTCCATCCATCTCAGAGCTCCTGCATCTGAGTTGTCAGCTATTTTCTTTCTTTAGTCTTTACACTGATGTTTGTCTATGGTTTTACCAGATACTGTTTTGTTCTTTCTAACTTTGTTGGACAATTTTTCCTGACAGAGAATGAATAGGATCGATACTTCTAGGAAGTGTTTAAAGCATTTGCCTCTTATAATCACTACGCTTCCATTTTTCTTGTTCTTTTCCTTTTCCACACTGAAAACAGAAAAGAAAAAAAAAAAATTCATGCTGCATGAGATTTGGATCCCAACCAATCTGGTGACCATTTCCTGCCCCCAAATCAGAAGACCCGTCTTGGGGACATGTCACCCCCTTCCTAACTGGTTAGTCCATCCTGGAACACAGTGGTTCCACATTAGAAACTATAAGAATTTTAAAAACATTTTAGCAACTCCTAGAAGACGTATTTTGGTTTTTAATTTTCTGCTATAGGACCGATCATTCTTAAACGGGATAAATACCTTTAAAAAATATTTTAGAACATAATCAAAATCAACAGAAATCAAAATCAACAAAATACCTTATGTGTATTCTAGGATTCATTCCGTGCTTCCCTTACATTCTCTGTGCTGTGTACTGCTAACATCAGGACTGTACCCACCCCCAGCCTAAGCAGACCCCCTTTTTTAAAAGAACAATCAATTACAGTACACTTTCAATCTTTCAGGCTCCTATCTCACTCTGGCTCACTCAAAAATAATATGTTAGAAAGGTAATTAATATTTGGAATTGGAGTGGAAGGGATGAAAATAAGTAGAGAGACTACTGACAACCTGACACAAGTTAACTGGGTCAGCACAAGAAGCGAAAATTAAGTAACTTGACCACAGTAAAAATAAAATAAAAGCAAAATGTGTTTCATTTCACAGGCATTAAAAATCCATGCTTCTGATACAAAGCCATCTTAACAGAAAGCAAAATTGAGAAAATCACAAGACTAGGTGTTCATCATACAAACATTTTCATTTCAGTTTTACGTCATAGTCTTTAGAAGATGAACGACTTTCCACCAGGATGAAAAGTGTTTGCAGAAATAGACACCATGTCTCTTTCTTGGCATTATGAATGATGGTGAAACCTGACGGTGCACTGAAGCCTAATTATTCTCTGGAAACCATGGTTGGAAGCAGCTTGACTTGGTGCCAAAGTGAGCATTAGAAACCCTGCAGGTGTCTCTCCAAATGGAACCTTCATTTTCCAAGCAATTAATGCTGATTCAAGCCAATAGGACGATAACAAGGGGCCGCACCTAGAGAAGCTTGCTGCCTCATACAACTGCTTCTGCTAGAGCAGCTCAGACACAAATCCTGAACAAGACAGCTCCTGGCGAGCGCAAGCAGCATAGAGGGGCCATAATCCTGCTCTCAGTGAGGGTCTGGGGGTCAAACAGTGGCACTTATTTATTTTGATAATTAACTCCTGGTTCCCAGGAAAGACCAGGACCCTCTACCGCTGCAGCCTCTCTTCAGGCATAACTCACACATACACACACTCATGTTGATTATGATAATAACAATAACAATAATAGATATTACTGAAAACCACTAAAAGAAAAATAAGAGCAAACAGCAGCCCATTGACAGCCGGCATCAGGTGTCGTATGACTAGAAGAATGAGATTATACCGTATAGATCACATCTCAATTTAACTCATTTTCTGATTTGAGAACCTAACACCTACATAAGGTAGGGTTTCTACTTCTGGTGGAATCTTAACAACAGCAACAAAAATCTATGACTCATTCATCAACAAGTATTTATCAGTCCCCTAATTTGCATCTGATTATTATGCAGTTCTGGAAGACAACATAACAGTGATCAAAACAGACCTGCCTCGTGGTGTTTACAGTAGTGGGAGTGAGAGACAGTCTCCGGTTACACAAGTCGATGCATGGTATGTGTATGCTGATAAAACCTAATAATGTTTGGTATGTCCATGGTGTTGTGTGCTACGGCTAAAAAGGAGTTGTGTAGGAGCCAAGGAGTGCTGGTGTGGCGGTCAGGGATGGGGTTGCTCAAATGTCCCCCTTGGACGAGTGGACCCTTGAACACAAATCTAAGGGAAGTAAAGCAATAACTGCTCCCATAACTGGGGACAGAGCTGTCCAGGCAAAGGGTGTGGTGAGGCTGGGGGCCTGGAGGCATGACGGCCAGACTGTCTGAATAGTAAGTATGTGGGAGCAGAGAGAACAGGGGTGAGCACAGATGTGGGAGAAGGAGTCAAGGGGTAGAAGAAGGTGATAGGAATTGGGAGGAAGATAGATAACCTAACCTTGTAAAGACCTCAGCTTTTCATGCGGTGAGGTAGAAGCCAGCCATGGCAGGTCTATGAGCACAGGCATGGCAGGATCCAGGCATTAAGACCATGGAAGCATTATAACATGGAGACACCCGATGCGAATAGGAACGAAGTACTGACCCCTAGAGGTAGATCCAAGTTTTGTTTGACTTGAATCTCATAATTGCTGAATGCGTGGGATTTCTATAAGAGAAAAGGATATGCAGTTAGGAATAAAAATTAGGTATAAAAGTGATTTTGTTAGAACAAAAAAAGAAATCACATCAAATTCCAAAAAAATTATTTTAAATAACACAAAAGAGTTTTGAAAACATTACCTTCTTAATTAAGTGCCTGATACACCTCTGTTACTCTTTTTGGGAGGCGGGCGGGAGCGAGAGGGTAATATTTTTGACTGAGTACTTTTCATCACCTCTTTAGATGACAACTTAGGAACATTTTTTTCTGTGGAGAGAATTAAAAGATAAATTAATCACTTCTCTATTTTATGAATTGAATGGTGTCCTCCAAAAAAGATTATGTTGAATTCCTAACACCCAGTATTTCGAAATGGGATCTGATTTGGAAATAGGATTGTTGCAGATACAATTAGTTAAATTAAGATGAGGTAATACTGGAATAGGGTGGACCCTTAAGACAGTATGAGGGGTATCCAAGCGAAAACACAAGAACACAGGGATAAGACCATGTGAAGGGGGAGACAGAGACTGGAGTGAGACTGCTCCAAACCGAGGAACATTTGGGGCTACCAGATATTAGAAGCGTCCAGAGAGAATCTTGCCGCAGAGGCTTCAGACGGAGCATGACCTTGCCAACACCGTGATTTTGGACTTCTGGAATTTCTCCAAAGATGTGAGACAATAAGTTTTTATTGTTTTAAGTCACCCAATTTGTGGTACTTTGTTATGGCAGCCCTTGGGAATTTATTTATCTAGTATGATTAATCAAAATTTGTTTTTCTATTACAGAGATTTTAGGAAATATACTTTTTAGCTTTGCAACTCATTAATGGTAACATGATGAAAATGTTTATTATTGTGTTGAATTTGAGAAAACCTCTATCAACTTTCCCTCATATTGACCTGTTAGAGATGATTTCATGTGATTCCTGTGTGTATGTACGCATATACATGTATTTTTTAAACACACTGCATTATTAAAAATTTTTGACATGAAAAACTTCTGTTTTGACCAGGTATCAATGAGAAATCCTTCATTTAAAATTCTGCATGTCTGATGACCGAAGGATTTTACGCAGATTAACTATAGGCTCTGTGGACTTCAAGTCTTGTTTCCTTTCCTTTTTTTAAAATTTTTCATAGTGCCAGGGACATGATTTACATTCACATTGCAGTACAACCTTTGGTCAGGCATGTTTGTAATGAGATGCTTGGTAAGTTGGTGCAGTGGGTGGTGGAAAAATTCCTGAGAGCCATTTCTGCCCTTGGAATAGCTGCAATATCTTGCCTCTACCCAGGAAATAGTCGACTGAGAGCCATAATAAACACACAGCGCCAAACTCAAACTATAGGTACCTCAACTTAATTTGCCCTTAACTAGATCCCAAAAATGTCTTTGGACATTACAATACTTCTAACCAGTAGGTGGAATATGAAAGAGGATAAATTAAAGTGGAAAGAGGCAGCAGTCTTGACCAATCGGAAGTAAATATCTTACATGAACAACTTGTACAAAACCATTTGAACCATACTTTGTTATAGTTCTGTCCAGGGCCTTGGAAGGTCCCTTGTGCAAGTGAGAGCTGGTGTATCTTGTGTCTCATTAGCTTAGTGGTTAATCTGCTTTTGTGTCTCCTACTTGCTGTTAGGGACCTGCTGAGTGTGATGGTTAATTTTGTGAGTCAACTTGACTGGGCAAAGGGATGCCCAGATAGCTGGTAAAATTATTTCTGGGTTTATCTGTGAGGGTGTTTCTGCAAGAGATTAGCATTTGAATCAATGACTTAGTAGAGAAGATCATCTTCCCTAGTGCAGGTAGGCATCATCCAATCTGATGAGGTCCTGAAAAGAGCACAAAGGTAGAGAAAGGTTAAATTCTTTTTTTTTTTTTTAAGATTTTTTTGATGTGGACCATTTTTAAAGTTTTTATTGAATTTGTTACAATATTGCTTTTTTTAATTATTTTTATTGCTTCTGTTTTATGTTTTAGTTTTTTGGCTGCGAGGCATATGGGATCTTAGCTCCCCGACCAGGGATCGAACCCAGACCTCCTGCATTGGAAGGGGAAGTCTTAACCACTGGACCTCCAGGGAAGTCCCAAGGTTAAATTCTTGCTTTTCTTCTGAGCTGAGACATCCATCTTCTCCTGCCTGCCCTTGGGCATCAGAGCTCCTTGTTCTCAGGCCTTTGGACCATGGGACTTACACCAGTTTCCCCCACACCCCAGTTCCCAGGCCTTTAGTCTCAGACTGGGAGTTACACCATCAGTTGGGACTTGGACTGCCTTATACTCTCAGCATTCCGAATTCTCCAGGTTGCATGGCATAATTCAGCTTCCATAATGATGTAGGTCAATTCCTATAATAAATCTCTTCTTAAATATCTCTACATATGCTATTGGTTCTGTTTCTCTAGAGAACCCTGATCAGTACACTCAGTCTTGTAGATTTGCCTTGTCTTTCAATTTGGCACAATGTTTCTCAAAACACGGTGTGTGTAAGAGTCACTGTCCAGGGTTATATCTATGAGACATGTATTTTGTAAATAATGTAAGGGATGTTTTCAGGTAGTCATCAGAAGATAACCTCCATTTCATGTAGGTGAAACTCCACAGCTAGTCCCTTCTAAAATCAGATATTTCTACAATTAAGCAGTAGAATATGAACTCTAAAAAGAATGATATTAGATCAATACATTTAAAAATAAGACTCAGAAAAGGGGAAATACTCACTTACTGATATTAGAAGGCGGCAACTGACCTTTGCCTACCTTCGTCTTTTAAGTGATAAAGCCTCGTAAGAGGGAACACTTTTTCAAATCCTTTTACTGGATAAATAAAGGCTGGATATTCAACATTAAAGATCAGATTGTTCATTGAAAAAGTTATATTTTTATGATATGTGAAAGTAACTGTCTCTATTTAGTAGTTATAACACTATAATACTATAAGAAATGTTTTAGTCTAAAATGTCTTGTGTTAAATGAGGAAGTAAACAATGTAAGTAATTCACCCAAGGTCACATAGTGAGGTTCTTTTTTTAATATCTGCTAATGGTTACAAACAAACAAATAATAATAATTTCAGAAATTATATAGTTCCCAGCAATTACCAAATGCATCCTTGATCAGTGAGAAAACTCATTTTCTGCAGCTCAAACTCAGCCACAATGCCCGTGGGACCTGTAATTATAGTGACTCATCCTTGAAAAAGCTATTGTGAGTAGTCACTGTTCCTACAATAGTGCATTGGTTTTTGCTTATTAAATTCCCCCAAAGTTAAACCAACTTAGAGATGATGATTTTGGTGCAGAAATTATTACATCAGGGAAGTCCATAGGTAAATTGTTTCAGCACAATGGGTTTTATGTTTTTCTCGACGTTTTTTCTCTTAAGATTTTTCTCCTGCTCTTCCTCCAACCTCATTGTTTACTTACACGGCCTTTCTGTTCAGTTGAAATCATAGGCTTCATTATTTCTATTGTGACTTTACTGAGGATAAAATACAATACAGTTACTGGATTCTTAAAAGACCATAGAAACAAATCTGATTCAAACTCTTAGTTTTAGAGATTAGGCCACTAAAACAACAGAAATGTCTTCCTCAAAATCACATTTAGGAGGACCTCCTTCGTGGCGCAGTGGTTAAGAATCTGCCTGCCAAAGCAGGGAACACGGGTTTGATACCTGGTCCGGGAAGATCCCACATGCCGTGGAATAGCTAAGCCCATGCACCACAACTACTGAGCCTGCGCTCTAGAGCCTGTGAGCCACAACTACGGAAGCCTGCAAGCCACAACTACTGAGCCTGTGCTCTAGTGCCCACGTGCCACAACTATGGAAGCCCACGCACCTAGAGCCAGTGCTCCGCAACAAGAGAAGCCACCACAATAAGAAGCCCGCGCACCTCAACGAAGAGTAGCCCCCACTCGCTGCAACTAGAGAAAACCCACGCACAGCGACAAAGGCCCAATACAGCCAAAAATAAAATAAATAAAAAATAAAATAAATTTATAAAAAATTTTTTAAAAAGAATCACGTTTAGGGAATATGGACTAGAATTTAAATCACCTGATATTTATCCTGAATCTCTCCCATGTGTTATGTTGCTCTTCAGTGTTAGACAGACAGGTCAGTCTTCCTAAAGCTTTGGTTTCATGTTGTTGTCCTTATTTCCTCCAGGATAAAATTTGGACTTCTAAGCCTGGCATTCAAGACTCACCCCAATTTGGTTGAAGTTATTGCACTAAACTAATCATATTCACCATTAGTCCTCTGCATAGTACGCTACTGAAGTCAGTTTGATCTTTTCCTGTTCACAGAACACACCCTGCTGTCTGTGCTAGGTAATAAAATAGGTCAGAAAGATCTATAAGACTGATGAGAATGCCACATAAGCAAGATGTTAAGGCAAAGAATTTTACTATTACATCAGTTAACAGGGAGGAGTAAGTTCATAAAATCAAAAAATCAATGGGCTCTGACTCAGAGAGACCTTATAGTGCCGTAAAACAGAAAATTGAGAGGTAGAAATTAAATATTATTTAAACGGGCTGGCATCAAGATGTCATCAGTTATAAAAGCCAAGTGGCCCCAGGATGGAGATAAATTCTAAAGGAGGGTGTCAAGATCAACCTTCAAAGTTCTGAATAGAAAGTGGAAACATGCACGAAGTTAACTCTTCATAAAGATGTGTAGATCTGCATTCAAGTCATCAGATAGAACTGAATGAGACGGGTAAGAACATGAATTCTAGAAAGGGAGACAAGGATAAAGACCCAGGTCCAGGCTCTGATAACAAAGTGCTGCTTGTTGACAGCAAGACTATGGCAGTTGAAACAGAGACAGTGACACTTTTAACTCTGGTCTTCTCAGTCCTATGTAATCAGAATCGGCAAGTATTTCCTAATGGGCAAAGAAAGACAATAATTTGTTCCCCAATACTTCTGGGTAGCCAGGGGTCACAGCAGAAGTTTGAAGCAAAAAAATCTAAACGCACACGTACACACACTTAAAGACAGCTGTGCACCAACCATTTCCCCTTCTCCCTCTCTATCCAGGTTCTACCTTCTTTTGTTGTTTGAGGTGAGGGGATACATGTACACTATTATTTTGTGCACATGTTCATCCTGCTGGTTTCATCATTGATATCTGCATTGTTTTAAGATCATTCTCATAGTTCCTTCAGAGAAGAGATTCAAAAGGAAAACTAAAACCTGTAAAGAGCAAGACCCAAGTTCAGTTTATTTAAGTGCGCTGGTATTTGGTTTCAAAAAGAAAGTAGAGCTCTTCCAAGTTTATTGGTATTGAAAAAATATATAATTTGGGGAGATTTCCATCACCCCTGTATGTATACTCATCTCAGTCACAGAGAAATGAGGTAAAGCCAGAAACTTAAAAGCAGGGCTCTGCGTATAGACTGCTTTAAAAAAAATTATTGCTAAGGGTCAGAAGAACACAAAAGAGCAGGAAGAGAAGAACAAGAGACATTTATGAGAAATATTCATAAAATAGACAGAGTACCAATAAAATGTATTACCTCTAGTTTAAAGGAAACCATAAGTAAAACCTCATGCTAAGACATGGCTACCTAAACTGTCTTTTGAAATGGAAAAAAAATGGGGAGGTATTAATTAGATCTCCGTAGTATTTGTTGGAAAAAGCATCATAAATTCTTCATCTCAACAGTGCATTATATTTATTGTATAAAAACCGTGACTATATTCTGTTCAATACACAGAGATACTTATATTTTAAATATTAAAAAGTAACTGAGATACTTAGGATAATGAGTAAACCCCCAAATTCTTAGGGATCACTATGATGTTAATTTTTAGTTTTCTGCTAAGAGTTAGAATTTAAAAAAGCAGCCTGTTCCCTCCGAGTTATAAAACCACATTCATTTGTAAGGTGAGACTTGCCTTGTTGGTCTCTGCACAGGAGTTGTATCCGACTGACTCGCAGCATTATTCATGCTGTCTCCAGCCAGCACTACAGAAGGATGGCCTTTTGCCCTCAGGCCAAGCTCAACTCAGGCAAAATTAGTATGTACAAGATGAGCCCATCAATTGGGGGCAAGAGGCCGAATAGAATATGAAAGGAAGGCACATGCTGAGGTACCTGCTTCAAACTGTCTGGACTCCTGTCTTTCCAAGGGTGTTTGCCAGACATGTGGAAGTATTAACCGAACTAAGATTTACTGTCTCGTCTCTCCTCGCTGTCTGCTGTACACTTCTTCCACGAGGCAAATCTGTTTTCTGCCTTCAGTCTGTCTGATGACCAAAAGAGAAGGGAAGAAGCAAGAAGAGAGCCAAAAGCTCTACACGGGTTTTTAATCAAAGGGAAATAGCCGTTCCTGGTTGGATCCAAATACAGAAATTTTTAAGACAAAAAAAAAAACAAAAAACTGCTATCTTTACAATCTCTCTCGCTAGACTTTATTTGTCGTCCTTTGAAGAGACTCTATTTCCTTATTTGCCAAACTGGCCTATTTTAAGGGCTCTTTCTTGAGTCCCTAAAAGAACAGAATGTCCTGTTCATTTACATACAGTAAACAGATGTTTCCTCCAAACAGCACGAAGTTGGGAAATAATTCTGAAACTCAATCCATTCACTGAAGCTTTGAAAAACCTGGCTAACAAGAATCCCCAAAGGATGAACTGCCAGTTGTTTATATGAGCAGATTATGTTATAAAAACATGTTTATGAAAGACCATTCATCTTTTGTCTCCCGCATACTGAGCTTCAGTTTAACTACAATTTCAGAGACAAGCGTTATGGGCTTCTATTATTTATCTATTTGTGTTGCGATAAAACTGGGATTCATAAGCAGACTGGCAGTATACATGTCAAACTTACTTTACTGTCTTGGTTCAGTTCTACTTCGGAAGTTGAAAATAAAATCTTAAAGAGAAATATTGTCTTCCAGAAGTCATTGTCTAATCTTCATTCATCTGGCAGAGATCATTTCCTCTCTGTGTCTCTCATTCTGTAAATTAGGAAGAAGAAAAAGAATTCTTCCAACTGTT
The DNA here is from genome assembly GCF_937001465.1 of Orcinus orca. NCBI lineage: Eukaryota > Metazoa > Chordata > Mammalia > Artiodactyla > Delphinidae > Orcinus > Orcinus orca. The sequence goes on from NC_064565.1 coordinate 110,364,611, forward strand.
CTGGGATTGTTGTTTTCATTCCCATCAATGATCTTGGCCAGTCAGCCATGTGAGTATTCTCTAAATCCCAGATGGAACAATAGTTTGTACCTTGATGTTGAACATTAACAGATTCTAAAGTAGTAAGCAACAATGGACATAAAACATAGAGTAGATGGAATAATTGCTCAGGTCTCTGTAGGTTTTGTTTTGTCTTTAACAACTTAGCAAACTAGGTTGTGCAAAGCCTAGCAAACCTAGAAGTGCAAACTAATTGTAAAACGGAGCAAACATCCTGAAACTACCTTCCCCACCCCGTATCTGACCCCATATCAGAGGAAGAAGACAAATCCTGGAATAATCCTAAAATGAGATCCCTAGCCGAAGTACGTTTTGGATTTTCGGGTGGTTTCCCAAGATGGTCTCAATTCTAGACATGACCTGATACGTAGTTGTTTCACCAAGTGGGAGGTTAGTACTTGCTTTATCGGTGAGGCAGCATTGAAGATGAAAAATGTAGAATAAAAAACCCAACCTTGGACACAGCCAAAAAGTAAATAACCTGTAAATAACCCTAGGGCCAACACTGCTTGAGATCTATGAGAAGACATCACATGACTTTTCCCAAGCTACAGAAGAAAGTCTAGAATATTCTGAGGTGAAAAGTCTATATTCACATTTCTTTTATTAAAATGAGGTTACTTGACAGGCATTTATTAAGCACCTACTGTGTTTCTAATACTATTCTAGCTGCTGGGACTATAGTCACAATCAAAACACAAATTCTTTACTTTCTAGCTGGGGGGAGACAAACAATAAACAGTAAGATATAAGATATGTTAAATGGTAATAAGTGCTCAGGAAGAAAAAGTACATCAAGGAAGTGGTATATAAAGTGTCAGTGGGTAACACTTGAGACAGGGTGGATTGGGAGGCTTCCCCAAATGGGGGATTTTGAGTACAGCCTGAGTCCTTCCCAACGTGAAAGGGCTCTGTGGATGTTAACACAAGAGTGCTCCATACAGAGGAAAGTAGGTGGAGAGGAAGGGCCCTGGAATGCTCAAGCGACAGTAAGACGGTGAGGTGGTCGCGAAAACACCATGGCTGGATTTCCTGCTGTGGTGGCAATAGTTGGCTACAGCCCCGGCTTTCATTCCCCCTGGATTCCCACCATGTTCACACTGAAGCCATGCTTCCCGTAGGCTGCTCCCAGCCAATGACTGACCACGGTGAGGGCACGAGTGCAGGCCCCGACCTGTGGGATGGGAACTCCTTTCATTATACTTTGAGGACTTGTGAGGATTCCCCATCAGCCTGGCCAAAGCTTTCCTAGACTGACTCAGAGTCTGACACTATTCTAACCCAATTCTCTTTCCTCTCCTGTATCAGACCTGCAGACCTGGTGTGAAAACTCTGCCTACTTACTCCTTCTTCCTCCCCTTAATTCTCAGGCATTTTGAGAACCGCAGAATTGTCTGCAGACCCATATCAACACTGTCCAAACCCCTGCACAAAGAGACTTGACCAAACCCTAGCATGACTTCTAGCAGCATAAGGTGTGTCTCTAGGATAACCCTAGCTCCCTACTAAAATGCCTGCCTGAGAAAACTTAACACTGCCAGGAACATTTACTATTTGTTCTAGCCAACAGCTGATGATAGGTCCAGATCACCCTTACTTAGATTTACTGGAAAGGGCTTACAGTTGTGACTATGTATTTTATGCAACTCAGAAGCGTCTTTCTCTAGGACCTGAAAGCCATTCCTTTGCAATGTTATCATCAAAAAATAGGACCTCTGCCTCCCAGGTTCTGTGGGGTGATAGATTCTTAACTTCAACAATTGCCGGCCAACAAACACAGCTGGCCTAATCACATTGACACTGACCAACCCTTTGTGATTTTTCACTTTCTGACTCTCTTGAGCACCTGCTCTCCTCTCTCTTTTACTCTCCCTTTAAAATCCAAGCAGAATTAGAGACACAGACATAGAGAACAAATGTATGGATACCAAAAGGGGAAGGGGTGGGTGGGAGGAACTAGGAGATTGGGATTGACACATATACACTACTGATACTATGTATAAGATAGACAACTGATGGGAACATACTGTATAGCCCAGGGCACTCTATTTAATGCACTGTAGTGTCCTAAATAGAGGGAATTTATGTATACGTATGGCTGCTTCATTTTGCTGTGCAGTGGAAGCTAACACAACATTGTAAAGCAACTATATTCCAATAAAAAGTAATTTTAAAAATATGTTCAAAAACCCCTGTACAAATCTGAATGGAGCTCTTCTATTTTCCCTACTGCCAGCAGTTACTGAATAAAATCCGTTTTCGTCACTTTAATTAATGTCCAGCTGTGCTTATCTTTGACAATCTCCACCAATAAATCTCTTGTCCATCTTATTCCATCTTGAAGTCTTCTTCTTGAAGAAACTAAACTAACACAGGAGCCCAGTGTAGCTGGAGTCTCTAAAAGTGGGCTAGGGATGGACGGATGAAGCCAAGGAAGCAGCAGTGGATCAGGTCATGGTTAGAACTGAAACCTTTTATTTTGAGTGAGATGACGATGAAATAAAGAGTTTTGAGTAGAGAAGTGAAATGAACTGTCTCTATTATTTTTAAGATTCTTCTTAGATGTGGACCATTTTTAAAGTCTTTATTGAATTTGTTACAGTATTGCTTCTGTTTTATGTTTTGGTGTTTTGGCCACAAAGCATGTGGGATCTTAGCTCCCGACCAGGAATCAAACCCACACCTCCTGCATTGGAAGGCGAGGTCTTACCCACTGGGCCACCAGGGAAGTCCCTGTCTTGTTGTTTTTTGTTTTTAAAAAAACCAGGGTTTGTCTGGCTGCTCAGGGGAGGCAAGACCAGGAGTCCGAGGGGGTGCTACAGTAATAACGAACAGGAGCGGTGTCTTGTATCAGGGTGGTATCGGTGGGGGTAAGGGGAGATGGTCAAACTCTGGATATATTTTCAAAGCAGAACTAAACATATTTGCTGATGGAACAATTGTGGGGTTTAGAAGTAAAAGAAAGGTCAACTGAGAAAATAAGGCCATCAATTTGAGCATCTAGAGGAATGAAGTTATGAGTAAGTCTGCAAGAGGATGTGTTTTGGAGCAGAATATCAGGAACACAGTTTGAGCCATGATATGTATATATGGCTAAAAAGTATCTGAAAGTATTATCTCTTAGTTGCACATGAAGATTTCCAGTTGAGGAAATGAAGAGATAAGTGAGAGAAGAAGTAAAACATTCTCAGTAATGCAAATAACCAAAGGAGAACAGCTAAAATAACATGTTATTTGTTCTCAGTTAACAATTGAAATTTAGCTCCAGATGAAGATCACTGAATTTGCAATTGGGTAACATGTTGTTCTGATGGGGATCCCAAGGCATGAGCAATGGGTACATTCTGTCTGGGCTCCAAATAGTCTCTCTGTTCAAACTCCAGAGATTTATAACCACAAACATCAACAACCCCTTCAGCACAAATTAACTTGTCACGATGGTTCATCTTAAGCAATATCTCAAAATCTCATTAAGTTCAAAGTTAATTTTTTTGGTATCTTTATTTATATAGTTTATTTTCTCTAAAAGTTATTTTATAATACTTTTGATGTCACCCTGTAATCTATAATTGAATCCCTCGCTTATGCATCCTTGAATGTTTCTTTATCAACTCACCCTCAAATTCTTAGTGTAGAGTTAAGATTTATTGCCAGTAAAGTGTCTCCAACCTTCACCTTGTTTTAATACTGGGCGTCATCCGTTCCTCCATATCTCAAAAAAGTAATTTATTCACTTGATCTGGGATATACAAACTAAAAAACTTTATTTTAAAGCTTATTCCTCCTATCTAAAATAAAAAGAATAATAAATTCAACAGTTCTCTTAACTAGCTTAAAAATGGATTCTACTGAATAGAATATTATCCCACATAGCCCATGGCTTATTTTATTGTCAGAAAGAGGTCACTCTTCTTTTAACTGCCCGCTATTAATTGTTATTTGATTTGTAACAGTATGATATTTAATAAGGGATTTGAAGTTAGAGACATTGGTTAAAATATTGGTCTATCACTTTTGAATAACATTTCATAAACTTCAGTTAAGATGGAATATCAAAACTGTGAAATTTGTTCAACATAATTCGCGGCTAGTGCTGAAGATAGAGGACCCTCACCAACCCAGCTGAAGAAAAACAGTAGCTAAGGCAATGAGCATAAAACAGCATCAAGGAAGATTTAACTCTTACAGCTGGAGCCTACGCCACAATAACTTAGACATTGGAGGTGAAACTTTGAGCAATATCTGTGAACCCAGAGAACCAGACTGTAAACCTGAAGAAACAAGATAGAGAAAGCTCTGTTGATGAGCTGATGAGCCACAGTGAGGTAAGGTTAGCACCATAAACAATCAGGGAAGGAGAGGGAAGAAAATCTGGGTGAGTGCTCTGTGGCCTCATGGTCAGGGAGAAGAAGACTCTGGATTACAGATGATACAACATCTGAAGGAGCATCCAGGGGTATTTCCTAAAAGATTTCAGTGTGTGAGTCAGTATAAGTCCTCTCATACTTCTCATAACAAAATAGTCATCAAGATATACACACTATTGGGCTTCCCTGGTGGCGCAGTGGTTGAGAGTCCGCCTGCCGATGCAGGGGACATGGGTTTGTGCCCCGGTCTGGGAGGATCCCACATGCCGCGGAGCGGCTGGACCCGTGAGCCATGGCCGCTGAGCCTGCGCGTCCGGAGCCTGTGGTCTGCGATGGGAGAGGCCACAACAATGAGAGGCCCATGTACCTCACACACATACACAAAAGATATACACACTATTATATATAAAAGAGATAACCAACAAGGACCTACTGTATGGCACAGAGAACTATACTCAATATTCTGTAATAACCAATTAGGGAAAAGAATCTGAAAAAGAATGTATATATATATATATATATATATGAAACTGAATCACTTTCCTGTACATCTGAAACTAATACAACACTGTAAGTCAGCTATGCTTCAAAAAAATAAATAGATAGGGCTTCCCTGGTGGCGCAGTGGTTGAGAGTCCGCCTGCCGATGCAGGGGACGCGGGTTCGTGCCCCGGTCTGGGAGGATCCCACATGCCACGGAGCGGCTGGGCCCGTGAGCCATGGCTGCTGGGCCTGCGCGTCCGGAGCCTGTGCTCCGCGGTGGGAGAGGCCACAGCAGTGAGAGGCCTGCGTACCGCAAAAAAACAAACAAACAAACAAACAAACAAAATAATAAATAGATAGAGAAAGCTATTTAACAAGATCAATTCAAACTAAAATATGCAATTCCTCATCTAGGAATTTATTCTAGATGTGCAATAATAGGACATTGATTAAGTGCATTATGACATAATAGATACATAACGTGCAGTAGAATATAATACAATAGTTAAAAAGAATGTGAAAAATCTTGTATTTCATAATCAGTATTTCGTAATAACTGTAAATGGAGTGTAACTTTTAAAATTGTATAAAAATTTTAAAAAAATTTAAAAGGATAAAATAAATAAAGACTGCCCATAAGAGGACAGTCATAAATGAGTTAAAATAAATACCATAATAATAAGTGATCAATAGCAACATTTATAGTTATTGGTTATAATAATATATATGTTTAATTCTTACAATAACTAGTTTACCAGTAAAACACCACATATCATATTAAAAAAAAAAATTGTGGAAAGTCCCATATGGTTCAAGTGGAGAAAGTAAGCCACAGTGTAATACGGTCTGGAGAGAAAAGCAAGGACCAGTGAGACAGAAATATTAGGCCATATTAAAAATTTTGGAAACTATTAATTGACTTTTACCCAAGGAAGGTTTAAGTTCAGATTTAGACTTTTAAAATTTACTGGAAGTAAAGATAAAAATAATTTACTAGAGCTGGGCAAAAATTAATGCAAAGAGATTAGCTAGAGGTTATCATAACATTTTAGGCAACACAGGAGGGTGGTCTGGAGTAGGTAAGAGGATTAGGGTTAGAAAGAAGTAGGTGTATTTGATTTGCAAATATTTTTTCCCATTCTGAGGGATGTCTTTTCATCTTGTTTATGGTTTCCTTTGCTGTGCAAAAGATTTTAAGTTTAATTAGGTCCCATTTGTTTATTTTTGTTTTTATTTTCATTACTCTAGGAGGTGGGTCAAAGAAGATCTAGCTGTGGCAATGGACAAAGGATTAATCTTCAAAACATATAAATAGCTCATGGAGCTCAATATCAAAAAAACAAACAAACCAATTAAAAAATGAACAGAAGCTTTTGTGTCCAGGAGTCCCACTGGGTCCTGCTTGATTTCAGTAGGGGTTTGGAGCCAGGCAATTTACATGCATTTATTCTCCCAACAAAACCGAGTGCTAACCCTGACTCTGTTCTGAAGATGGGTAACAGGTTCAGAGAGCCGTGTGTCTGACAGGGTCTTGGTGTTCCAACTGGGTGTCAGGCCTGAGCCTCTGAGGTGGGAGAGCTGAGTTCAGGATATTGGTCCACCAGAGACCTCCTGGCTCCATGTAATATCAAATGGCAAAAACCCTCCCAGAGATCTCCATGCTAATGCTAAGACCCAGCTCCACTCAATGACCAGCAAGCTACAGTGCTGGACACATATGCCAAACAACTAGCAAGACAGGAACACAACTGAATCTATTGGCAGAGAGGCTGTCTAAAATCATAAGGTCACAGACGCCACAAAACACACCACTGGATGCTGTCCTGACTACCAGAAAGAAAAGATCCAGCCTCATTCTCCAGAACACAGGCACCAGTCCCCTCCACCAGGAAGCCTACACACCCACTGAACCCACCTTGGCCACTGGGGGCAGACACCAAAAATAATGAGAGTCACACACCTGCAGCCTGGGAAAAGGAGACCCCAAACAGTAAATTAAGAAAAATGAGAAGACAGAGAAACACAGCAGATAAAGGAGCAAGGTAAAAACCCACCAGCCCAAACAAATGAAGGGGAAATAGGCAGTCTACCTGAAAGAGAATTCAGAGTAATGATAGTAAAGATGATCCAAAATCTTGGAAACAGCATGGGGAAAATACAAGAAACAATTAACAAGGACTTAGAAGAACTAAACAGCAAACAAACAATGATGAACAGCACAATAAGTGAAATTAAAAATTCTCTAGAAGGAATCAATAGCAGAATAACTGAGGCAGAAAAACGGATAAGTGACCTGGAAGATAAAATAGTGGAAATAACTACCACAGAGCAGAATAAAGAAAAAAGAATGAAAAGAATTGAGGACAGTCTCAGAGACCTCTGGGACAACATTAAATGAGCCAACATTCGAATTATAGGGGTCTCAGAAGAAGAAGAGAAAATAAAGGGACTGAGAAAATACTTCAAGAGATTATAGTGGAAAACTTCCCCAATATGGGAAAGGAAATAGTCAATCAAATCGAGGAAGCACAAGGAGTCCCATACACAATAAACCCAAGGAGAAACACAACAAGACACATTAATCGAACTACCAAAAATTAAGTACCAAGAAAAAATATTAAAAGCAACAAGGGAAAAACAACAAATAACATACAAGGGAATCCCCATAAGGTTACCAGCTGATCTTTCAGCAAAAACTCTGCAAGCCAGAAGGGAGTGACAGGACATATTTAAAGTGATGAAAGGGAAAAACCTTCAACCAAGATTACTCTGTCCAGCAAGGATCTCATTCATATTTGATGGAGAAATAAAAAGCTTTACAGACAAGCAAAAGCTAAGAGAATTCAGCACCACCAAACCAACTCTACAACAAATGCTAAAGGAACTTCTTTAGGCAGGAAACACAAGAGAAGGAACAGACCTATAATAACAAACCCAAAACAAATTAAGAAAATGGTAATAGGAACATACATATCAATAATTACCTTAAAAAATAATAATAATTACCTTAAACGTAAATAGATTAAATTCTCCAACCAATAGACATAGACTGGTTGAATGGATACAAAAACAAGACCCATACATATGCTGTCTACGAGAGACCCACTTCAGACCTAGGGACACATACAGACTGAAAATGAGGGGATGGAAAAAGATATTCCATGCAAATGGAAATCAAAGGAAAGCTGGAGTAGCAATTCTCATGTCAGACAAAACAGACTTTAAAATAAAGACTATTATAAAAGACAAAGAAGGATGCTACATAATGATCAAGGGATCAACCCAAGAAGAAGATATAATAATTGTAAATATTTATACACCCAACATAGGAGCACCTCAGTACATAAGACAAATGCTAACAGCCACAAAAAGGGAAATTGACAGTAACACAATCATAGTAGGGGACTTTAAAGCCCCACTTTCACCAATGGACAGATCATCCAAAATGAAACTAAATAAGGAAACACAAGCTTTAAATCATACATTAAAAAAGATGGACTTAATTAATATGTATAGGACATTCCATCAAAAAAACAACAGAATACACTTTCTTCTCAAGTGCTCATGGAACATTCTCCAGGATAGATAATATCTTGGGTCACAATCAAGCCTTGGTAATTTAAGGAAATTGAAATTGTACCAAGTATCTTTTCCGACCACAACGCTATGAGACTAGATATCAATTACAGGAAAAAATCTGTAAAAAATACAAACACATGGAGGCTAAACAATACACTACTAAATAACCAAGAGATCACTGAAGAAATCAAAGAGGAACTCAAAAAACACCTAGAAACAAATAACAATGAAAACATGATGACCCAAAAAATATGGGATGCAGCAAAAGCACTTCTAAGAGGGAGGTCTATAGCAATACAATCCTACCTCAAGAAACAAGGAAAATCTCAAATAAACAAACTAACCTTCCACCTAAAGCAATTGGAGAAAGAAGGGGGAAAAAAAGCCCAAAGTTAGAAGAAGGAAAGGAATCATAAAGATCAGATCAGAAATAAATGAAAAAGAAATGAAGGAAACAACAGCAAAGATCAATAAAAATAAAAGCTGGTTCTTTGAGAAGATAAACAAAATTGATAAACCATTAGCCAGACTCATCAAGAGAAAAAGGGAGAAGACTCAAATCAATAGAATTAGAAATGAAAAAGGAGAAGTAACAACTGACACTGCAGAAATACAAAGGATTATGAGAGATTACTACAAGAAACTGTATGCCAACAAAATGGACAACCTGGAAGAAATGGACAAATTCTTAGAAAAGCACAATGCTACGAGACTGAAATAGGTATTAATAGAAAATATAAACAGACCAATCACAGCACTGAAATTGAAACTGTGATTTAAAATCTTCCAACAAACAAAAGCCAAGGACCAGATGGTTTACAGGCGAATTCTATCAAACATTTAGAGAAGGGGTTTCCCTGGTGGTGCAGTGGTTGAGAGTCCACCTGCCAATGCAGGGGACATGGGTTCATGCCCCAGTCTGGGAAGATCCCACATGCCGCGGAGCGGCTGGGCCTGTGAGCCATGGCCCCTGAGCCTGCACGTCCAGAGCCTGTGCTCCACAACGGGAGAGGCCACAGGAGTGAGAGGCCCGCGTACCACACACACAAAAAAAAAACATTTAGAGAAGAGCTGACACCAATCCTTCTCAAACTCTTCCACAATATAGCAGAGGGAGGAAAACTCCCAAACTCATTCTATGAGGCCACCATCACCCTGATACCAAAACCAGACAAAGATGTCACAAAGAAAGAAAACTACAAGCCAATATCACTGATGAACATAGATGCAGATATCCTCAATAAAATACTAGCAAACAGAATCTAACAGCACATTAAAAGATCATACACCATGATCAAGTGCGGTTTAACCCAGGATGCAAGGATTCTTCAATATATGCATATCAATCATTGTGATACACCATATTAACAAATTGAAGGAGAAAAACCATATGATCATCTCAATAGATGCAGAAAAAGCTTTTGACAAAATTCAACAGACATTTATGACAAAAACCCTTGAGAAAGTAGGCGTAGAGGGAACTTACTTCAACATAATAAAGGCCATATATGACAAACCCACAGCCAACATCATTCTCAATGGTGAAAAACTGAAACCATTTCCACTAAGATCAGGAACAAGACAAGGTTGCCCACTCTCACCATTATTATTCAACATAGTTTGGGAAGTTTTAGCCATAGCAATCAGACATGAAAAACAAATAAAAGGAATCCAAATCAGAAAAGAAGAAGTAAAACTGTCACTGTTTGCAGATGACATGATATTATACATAGAGAATCCTAAAGATGCCACCAAAAACTACCAGAGCTAATCAATGAATTTGGTAAAGTAGCAGGATACAAAATTAATGCACAGAAATCTCTCACATTCCTATACACTAATGATGAAAAACCTGAAAGAGAAATTAAGGAAACACTCCCATTTATTATTGCAACAAAAAGAATAAAATATCTATGAAAAAATCTACCTAAGGAGAGGAAGACCTGTATGCAGAAAACTGTAAGACATTGATGAAAGAAATTAAAGATGATAGAAACAGATGGAGAGATATACCATGTTCTTGGATTGGACGAATCAACATTGTGAAAATGACTATAATACCCAAAGCAATCTACAGATTCAATGCAATCCCTATCAAAACACCAATGGCATTTTTCACAGAACTAGAACAACAAATTTCACAATTTGTATGGAAACACAAAAAGCCTTGAAGAGCCCAAGCACTCTTGAGAAAGAAAAATGGAGCTGGAGGAATCAGGCTCCCTGACTTCAGACTATGCTACAAAGCTACAGTCATCAGGACAGTATGGTACTGGCACTATATATATATATATATATCAATGGAACAGGATAGAAAGCCCAGAGATAAACCCACACACATATGGTCACCTTATTTTTGATAAAGGAGGCAAGAATATACAATGGAGAAAAGACAGCCTCTTCTCTAAGTGGTGCTGGGAAAACTGGACAGCTACATGCAGGAGCATGAAATTAGAACACTCCCTAACACCATACACAAAAATGAACTCAAAATGGATTAAAGACCTAAATGTAAGGCCAGACACTATAAAACTTTTAGAGGAAAACATAGGCAGAAATCTCAATCAAATAAATCACAGCAAGATCCTTCTTGACCCACCTCCTAGAGTAATGGAAATAAAAACAAAAATAAACAAATGAAACAAATGAAACTTAAAAGCTTTTGCACAGCAAAGCAAACCATTAGCAAGACAAAAAGACAGCCCTCAGAATAGGAGAAAAGATTTGCAAACTAAGCAACTGACAAAGGATTAATCTCCAAAATTTACAAGCAGCTCATGCAGCTCAATACCAAAACAACAAACAACCCAATCCAAAAATGGGCAGAAGAGCAAAATAGACATTTCTCCAAAGAAGATATACAGATTGCCAACAACACATGAAAGGTTGCTCAACATCACTATCATTAGAGAAATGCAAATCGAAACTACAATGAGGTATCACTTCACACCAGTCAGAATGATCATTATTAAAAAATCTACAAACAACAAATGCTGGAGAGGGTGTGGAGAAAAGGGAACCCTCTTGCACTGTTGGTGGGATTGTAAATTGATACAGTCACTATGGCGAACAGTATGGAGGTCCCTTAAAAAGCCAAAAATAGAACCACCAAACAACCCATCAATCCCACTACTGGGCATATACCCTGAGAAAACCATAATACAAAAAGAGTCATGTACCACAATGTTCATTGCAGCTCTATTTATTATAGCCAGGACACGGAAGCAACCTAAGTGTCCATCGACAGATGAATACATAAAGCAGATGTGGCACATATATATAATGGAATATTACTCAGCCATAAAAAGAAATGAAATTGAGTTATTTGTAGTGAGGTGGATGGACCTAGAGTGTGTCATACAGAGTGAAGTAAGTCAGAAAGAGAAAAACAAATACCCTATGCTAACACATATATATGGGATCTAAAAAAAAAAATGGTTCTGAAGAACGTAGGGACAGGACAGGAATAAAGATGCAGATGTAGAGAATGGACTTGAGGACACACAGAGGCAGAAGGGTAAACTGAGACGAAGTGAGAGAGTGGCATGGACATATATACACTACCAAATGTAAAATAGATAGCTAGTGGGAAGCAGGTTCATTGCATGGGAGATCAGATTGGTGTTTTGTGACCACCTAGAGAGGTAGGATAGGGAGGGTAGGAGAGAGACGCAGGAGGGAGGGAGCATGGGGATACATGTAAATGTATAGCTGATGCACTTTGTTATAAAGCAGAAACTAACACACCATTGTAAAAATGTTATACTCCAATAAAGATGTTTAAAAAAACAAAAATGAGCCGAAGACCTAAATAGACATTTCACCAAATAAGACATACAGATGGCCAAGAGGCACATGAAAAGATGCTCAGCATCACTAATTATTTGAGAAATGCAAATTAGAACTACAATGAGGTATCACCTCACACCAGTCAGAATGTCCATCATCAAAAATTTGCAAACAATAAATTCTGGAGAGGGTGTGGAGAAAAGGGAATCCTTTTGCACTGTTGGTGGGAATGTAAATTGATAACAACCACTATGGAGAACAATATGGAGGTTCCTTAAAAAACTGCAAATAGAACTACCATATGACCCAGCAATCCCACTACTGGGCATATACCCTGAGAAAACCATAAGTCAAAAGGACACATGCACCCTAATGTTCATTGCAGCGCTATTTACAATAGCCAGGACATGAAAATGATCTAAATGTCCAACAATAAATGAATGGATAAAGAAGATGTGGTACATATATACAATGGAATATTATTCAGCCATAAAAGGAAAGAAAGTGGGTCATTTTAGAGATGTGGATGGACCTAGAGTCTCTCATATAGAGTGAAGTAAGCCAGAAAGAGAAAAACAAATATCGTATATTAACACATATATGTGGAATCTAGAAAAATGGTACAGATGAACCTATTTGTAGGGCTGGAATAGAGACATAGACGTAGAGAACAGCCATGTGAACACAGAGGAGGAAGGGCAGGGTGGGACGAATTGGTAGATTAGTTTTGACATAAATACACTACCATGTGTATGATTGATAGCTAGTAGGAACATGCTGTATAGCACAGGGAGCTCAGCTGGGTGCTCTGTGATGACCTAGATGGGTGGGATGGGGGGTGGTGGGAGGGAAGCCCAAGAGGGAGAGTATATAGATATACATATAGCTGATTCACATAATTGTACAGCAGAAAATAACACAACATTGTAAAGCAATTTTACTTCAATGAAATAAAGACCTGTGTAGTCAAATAAATAAATATTTTTTTAAAAAGTAAATGTATTCAATATGAGTCAGGCTTTGGTAATTTTTAGATAGAGGGAAGAGGTGAGAGAGAAGAAGTAAAGATGATGCTGAAGTTTTGGCTTTTACTAGATAATTGACACAATCATTTCCTGACATTAGAAAAATGAAAGGCAGAAAAAGTTCAGTGGGAAATATCACTTCGGACTAGTTCATTTTGAGGTGTTCAAAGGTACTTAGGTGAACATGTCACATAGACATTTGACATATTGGTTTGGATTTCCAAAAGCAGGCCACGGATTTGGCCATGGATTTGTCTGAAGACATGGAGTTGGGAGTCACTGTCTACCCAATGTTCACCTTCCCCTTCTCCATTGCTAGCAAGACTCTAATTTTGTTTAGTGATAATATGCCCAACTAAAAGTGCACACCTTCTCAGAATTATTAATATATAGGGTTGGTCAAATAACTCAGATTGCTCCAAAGAGACATAAAAGAAACTCTTCTAGGAACTGCAGGGAATGTCTTTGCTTTCATGACATGAGCATAACTTTTTTACCCACTTGCCCTTCTCTTTCTTTGCCTGAGGAACCGTGATCTATCTGGAGATGCAGCAGCTATATTACAACTACATTCCTAGGATAAGTGGTAATTGAGTGATGGGAATGGATAAAATGTAAGAGAAACACAAAGACAGTGTAAAACTAGAAGTGCATATGTTCAGAGACAAATCCTAAGAAAATTCAAAATTGAATTTTGATTAGAGGAGAAAATGCTAGATGAAAAAAATGAGGATGAGTAGCCAAAGATGTTGGGAAAAAATGACAGTGTGGAAGGAGAGAAGATGAGAAAAGAAAATGTTTTAACAAGGAAGAAGTGGTCAATCATTTTAAATGCTGTTGAGAAATTAATACAAATAGTTTATATTTTCCATCTAGAAAATCCAAGATAAACAAGTGAAAATTAATAAATGTATAGAGGAGTTCAATAAGTGGATCTGATCTAGGATAACAATGAAAATCTGCCCCAATTGAACCTTCAACCCATCCTGAAATATGAATGCCCCTTGAATATTACTTTTTCCCCTTTGACTTGACTCTTCTATTTTTTTCTTTATTTTATCACCTTCCTGGAGAATCCTTTCACAGGCATTGCCAGGTAGTCAGTGATATCCGCACAATGTTATTTGTACCCTCTCAATGCCACTTGCAACTCATTTACAGCAAAATGAATTTTTAATATTTGGGATGTTTAAGTGATTGTTTTATACTTTTTTTCCCCCGAGATAGTGAGGTTTTAAAAGTCATTATTCTGCAGAAAATCCTAGATTATCGCATAAGAAAAAATCAATCCTCATCTGACTGAGAAAAATCTCACAGCGATATTGAAATGAAGCAGATTCCCAACCAGTGTTTCATAATTTTCCTTTGTGACTACCTGAGCAAAACTTTTCCCAGCACAAGGACCATCTAAGAACATGACCACAATTATTTACTTATCATTACTGCTGAGAGACAGCTAAAAAGATGAATTGCTGGATCACTTTTATGGTTAGGGAGAATGCATTTTTTTGTTTTTGTTTTTTTTGTTTTTGTTTTTGTTTTTGTTTTTGTTTTGCGGTATGCGGGCCCCTCACTGTTGTGGCCTCTCCCGTTGCGGAGCACAGGCTCCGGACGCGCAGGCTCAGTGGCCATGGCTCACGGGCCCAGCCGCTCCGCGGCATGTGGGATCCTCCCCAACCTGGGCACGAAACCCGTGTACCCTGCATCAGCAGGCGGACTCTCAACCACTGCGCCACCAGGGAAGCCCGGGAGAATGCATTTTATAGAGATGAATGTCATAGAACATTTATTTTTACTTCAGGCCATGTCCACTGTATGGGAGCCAATAAAATATTCATTTTCTGCTGTCCTCCCCTTTTGGGGGGTAATGGGCTGTTATAAAGGGCTGTAAAGCATCACTATGCTAAGCAGCTTTGTGACAAAGGGAGCCAACTCACCTCCTCCTCAAGTCAGGAACTAGTGTCTGTGTGGCATGATTCTGTTCCACATGTTTGATGACCAGACTAATCCCCAAGAACTGGAGAACCAGGGCCTGGTCAGCAAGGGGAGGGCACCGTGCCAATGAAGAGCCATGGTCCTGGCTGCCAGGAATTCTCCAATGTGATCACAGAAAAGATGTCCCATGTGAGCTTCTGGTTGCTTTGCCTTCTCTGCCTTTTCCCTTCAAAGTGCAATTCTGGAAGCTTAGAGAGGTGGGATCTGGTAAGTAGTTTTTACAAGTTGTTTGGGTAGGTGGCTTGCCTTTTGGGAAAACAAAATCAAATCGGTAACTGTTAATATAATGCTGAATTCGTGGGGTTTTTTTTTTTCACTTTGTAACAAATTACCACCAACTTTGTAACAAATTACCACCAACTTTGTGTCTTAACACGCATTTCAAATCTCAGAGTTCCTGTAGGTCCAAAATCCAGGCATAGCACAACTGGGTTCTCTGCTCAGGGTCTCATAGGATTGAAATCAAGGTGTCCACTGGCTATTACCTCATCTGGAGTTAACTGTCCTTTTTCCCAAGATCTTTCAGTTCCTAATGGTTGTAGAATGGAGGCTCCCATTTTTAAACTGTCAATCAGGGTAGCTCTCAACAACCAGAGGTCACCCCCAGGTCCTAGTTAACCGGTTCCCTCCATAGATGGTTCACTACATGGCTGTTTGCTTTCTTCCAGGCCAACAGGAGAGGACTTCTGACTTCTGAGAAGGCCTGGACACTTTTAAAGGGTTTACCTAATTAGGTCAAGTTCACTCAAGAAAGCATCCCTTTTAATTTACTCAAAGTCAACTGATTAGGGATCTTAATTTTAGCTACAAGATCTGTTTTGCGATGTAATGTAATATAATCTCAATAACGAAATCCTATAATATTCACAAGTCCTACCAGCACTCAAGGGGATGGGATTATCCAAGGTATATCTATCAGGAGGAGGGGAGCTTAGGACCCTCTTTAGAATTTGGCCTCCCAGACCACTCTAACCATATTTGACTTCTTGAGACAAAACTCCTCCTTACTCTGCTTTATTTTTCCATAACACTTACCCACTGTCTCATACCGTATTGTTTATGTATTTACTTATCTATTAATTATCTCCCATTAGAATGTCAGCTTCACTGGACCTGGGACTTTGTGCCTCTTGTTTCACATACAGATAGATCTGCCTGCACAGAGTAGGCAGTCAGTACATATTGGTTAGTTGAGTAAACTAAAAAAGGAGTGAGTAAGTGAGTGAAGAGGGAATCAAAAATGTAGGTTTTCTACATCCTGATAGGTCCCCTTACCCTGCATGCTTCCCACAAGAAAATGAATCAAGTCCCACCAGCCCAATCTCCCTCTCCTTGGAGAATGGAGTCTTGCAGACAAGCCCCTAGATTCACACCAGTGCCAGCATGAACTGGAATTCTAACACTGCTCTGAGATTAATTATTTCACTAACCTTGCCTTTCATTTTCCTCTTCTGGTTTTAATTTCTGAAGTTAATTTTACATTTTTCTCTACATAATGCATACACAGAGCTAAAAGTATTTGATGGTACCAAAGTCATGCGTACAAGGGCACACACACACACACACACACACGCGCACACACACACACACACACACACACACACACACACACACACACATAAGCAGGCTCTTCCTTTTCCTTCCACACATCCACTCCCAGAAGCAGCTTTGCTTCTAACATATTTAGAAATAATGAACTTCTGCTGTTACTTCTTGACATGGCTTCTGGGGAGTATC
The DNA here is from genome assembly GCF_937001465.1 of Orcinus orca. Lineage (NCBI taxonomy): Eukaryota > Metazoa > Chordata > Mammalia > Artiodactyla > Delphinidae > Orcinus > Orcinus orca. Next base: position 110,381,646 of record NC_064565.1, read on the forward strand.
TGCTGTGGTAGTTGAGGACTCAACTCCAGAATTCAAACACGTGGTGCAGATCCCCCAGCAGGCAGCTTCCTTTCTTTGGTATCCTGAGATTCTTTCAATATAATAGCTTCTGCATGAGGCTGAACCCAGGAGAGGTCTGAGGCTTTAGCTCATTAGCACTGAGTTCCCAGAAGTGGTAGAATTGTGGTCTCAACCACCTGTCATGAGACGGTGACATTTCTTCAGGAGAGTTGGATTGATTTGGAAGGTTGCTTCTGTCAGGCTGCCATGGAAGTAGAGGGACATCTAAACTGACATTGAATAATTGAAGCATTTTGTTACCTGAGTGATTGCTAACCTGGCATTCCTTCTCTCCTGTATGTGGCTCATTTGTCATTTTCTTTATTCTCTTACACATTCTGAACTTGTTCTCCAACATGCTTCCCCCACCCCAGATCACTGACAGCATAGGCTCCCTCTTTCCCTAGTCCATTTCTGCTATTCTTGAGTTTTTAATCAACCTGTCATCCTTGATTGTAATCCCAATGACTGACATCCTTGCTCCACTGGCATCTTGCAAGGTATTTCATTTTATGTAGCTTCTCATTTGTGTTTCAGTTTTGAAATTAAGGCATTTTGTCACACTAGGTTAAGTCATTTAATCTCTCAGACTCTCTGCTCTTTAGTCTGTAAAACCTGGATAAAACAGTCCTCTAATTACTTCACAGTGCTGTTGAGAGGGTGAAATAACATATGTAAGCATTGTTTGCAAACTATAAAACACTATTCTGATGTTATTATTAGAACACAGAGATGAACACGCTGTTCTAATAATAACATCAAAATAGTGATGTTATTGAAGACCCGGGTGCAAGTGTGTCACAATCATTCCCTACGTCTTGGGCAAGTCAATTCAAATGGACTTTCATCATTCTAACTTCTATATCACTTGCTTTGACTGTTTCCATGGTCTACAGTATTCATTCCCATTGGAAAATTGAGCTCTTGAACTGGATGGACTGAAGGAGGGGTCTGTCACTCCTCGATGCTTGCCACTGTCTGACAAACCAACTAGCTTCCTTTTGCTTTGACAGCTAGCTCCTCTGCAGAGAACCCGTGAAGGAGGGTGCTGTGATCTGCCTGTGCTCCCCCCTCCTAATTCATATGTTGAAATCCTACGCTCCAATGTAATGGTATTAGGAGGTGGGACCTTTGGGAGGTGATTTGATCATGAGAGTGGAACCCTTCTGAATGGCGTTAGTGTCCTTATAAAAGAGGCCTGAGAAAGACCCTTGCCCCTTCTGCCATGTGAGGACAAAAGAAGTCTGTGGCCTGCAAGAGGGGAAAATGATAGCACCTTAGTCTTAATTCGCAGGCTCCAGAATTGAAAGAAATAAATTTCTGTTGATTTATAAGCTACCCAGTTTGTGGCATTTTGTTATAACAGCTCAAATGGACTGAGACAGAGGAAAATACCCAGGTTGTGTGATCTTCCCCGTAACAGACAGGCTCAGGAGCTGCTTCACAAAGATGGACCTTAGCCTTTTAGAGGGCTTGGCAGGAGATGGCTCTGAGAAGGCCACTACTAAGTCAGCACTGCCAGGCTCCACAGAGCACCCAGAAGGGCCTGATCAAGTTCTCCCTTCCTAAACGATAAAATCAGAGGAACAGCGAGACCAAACAACAATCATCAAACTTCCTTGTTAATTAGGGAGCTTGCGGAATCCCCCAGTATCAGGAAAACTAAGACTCTTGGTCCTGGCGCCCTTTCTGTCTCACATTCAAATTCTTAAGTGCTTAAAAAGTTTTCTAGTTAGTCATTTGTATATTTATCTTCCTTATGACCTTGAAAGCTTGGGCAGCTGCACCAATACAACTTTCAAGGCCAAGTTGTCTTTGGAAACTGAATGACATAGACTATCCAAAGCTAGCCAAAGGAGGAATAAGGAAAGAAAGGGTGAGAGTAGGCACACAGTAAATATAAATACAGTGTGAAGGTCTACTTAAGCTTAAAATTTTTTAAATAGTAAAATTGTTTGACACCTAATTCTCTAATGGAAGTTTATACTGTACATTGAGAACAAGGACTGACCCTTTGCAAACATGTTCACTGAAAGTCTTTGGTGGCTGAAAATTATTAGATTAGAACACAGGAGGGACGCATAGAAAGCACATCTGTTTCTGTTAGTTCATCAACACAGAGACAGACAAGTTATAAAGTGAGCCAGTGTCCATCTCTAGTGCTAAAGGAAGGAGACACCAGACAGGAATGTTTGCATGGAGGTGAAAATTTCTGGCAGTAACACATTCTGCTGGATGTGGAGCAGAACAAGGGCATTGGCTGGGGATGGGCAAGATCATTCAAATGTCTTTGATCATGATGGACTGAAAGCAATCTATTTGACCTTTTATTTTGCATTACGACCCTGTAAAACCATACACATACATACATACACACACACACACACACACACAAACAGACACACACGACTGAAACAAAAATTTATAGAGCAATATTTAGCCTTGTAATATGTCATTCTGGCTTGCATTTTCTATTCCATTCTCTGTAAGTTTTTATAAAATATGATGATGACAGACTACATTCTGTGTGACCCTCTGAAAAATATGTCCGGGAAAATATTCTGAGAGTTATGATGGGTCTGTCTTGCCTTCTTTGTGCTTCCTTGGAAGTGAAGTTTTGCCTTTTTGGAAATGTTGGGGTTGAGGTGGGGAGCTCTGATAGTAAATGTGTGCAGTGTGATTTCAAAAACACCAAGGAATCAAACCTTTCCTCATCACTTTTCAGACACATGAAATTTATCATCAGTTTCATCTCCTGCTTCAATAGTGGTGTAACAAGCGTCTGTTGTATGTCAGGCACTTTTTTCTCTATGAAGGAACTTTGGGTGGTCATTTTCTCTTTTCTACTTTTTGATGGTTTCCTTTTTCCTAAAAAGCCCATTGTCTAAAAAGGAGGATGTTTCAGAATTATTTTCAGTGACTTGGAGAAAAACTACATTGATTTCTAGTTATTCAAAATGTTTTTAGCTGATAGAAATAGACATTTAAATTGTGGCTTTCACGTTCAAGGCTTAGTTTAATATTCTGGAAAGGAAGAGGTGTGTACATGTGAGGAAACCTATAATAATACCATTTGTGTCCAAGCCAGCTTTCAAATTACATAACCCATCACCTAGACCTATCTGTCCATGAATTTCTAACATCTTACTCCCATGTGGGAAAGCAAAAATACTTCATTGCCTTTTGCTGATAGAAAAAAAAAGCCATCAATAATCGCTGGACACTTGCTAACTAATAGAATCTTGTCCTTTCTCAATTTCTAATAGTGTGTCAAGCTGTCAGCCAGGATAGAACCACATAAAATGATCTGAATCTTTTGTCTGTTGGTTTATTTTCATTGGCATATTCAGGAAAATCAGTCTGAATGGCTTGTCTTACCTGTTGTAATAGCTTAATGTTTTTCAAGGTCCCAGGTAATATTTAGGTGCTCATCAAAAATGTTGTTCTGGGCTTTCCTGGTGGTGCAGTGGTTGAGAGTCCGCCTGCCGATGCAGGGGACAGGGGTTCGTGCCGCGGTCTGGGAAGATCCCACATGCCGCGGAGCGGCTGGGCCCGTGAACCATGGCCGCTGAGCCTGCGCGTCCGGAGCCTGTGCTCCGCGACGGGAGAGGCCACAGCAGTGAGAGGCCCGCGTACCGCAAAAAAAAAAAAAAAAAAAATTGTTGTTCTTTCTCACCTTTATTACTGCACTAGCTTTTTTTGACTGGTTTCTTTCTCCTCCACATTCATCCTTCTGCAGTTTAGCCTACTTACTATTCATATCAAAAAATATTCTTCACAGCTTCTTATTCATGTCCTCAAATGTTCTAACTCTGTTCATTGCTACATGTAATCCTTCCTCTTGGAATGTCTTTCCTAACTTCAAGTGTTGAAGTTTATCAGTCCTTCAGGGATCAACTGAAGTATTGATATTCACTCAATGATTTATTCATTCAGCAATATGTACTTATTACAGGCTTATTAGATCCCAGAATTTCTGTTAGAGCCCAAGGATAGGTATACCTATAATAATAATAATAATACACTGTTGTTGTTGTTGTTGTTATTTATTCCACCCTCTCACAGTGCTTACAGTCTAGTTGGGAAGGAAAGAGAGTAAACCGGCAATTGTATTACAATGTGATGATTACCATATTAAGGGATGTACAGAGTGTTCTGAGTTTCCATACGAGAAACAATTAAAACCGGTTTATTGGAACTAGGGAAGGTTGTAGAATAAGTAACATTTAGGCTAAAACTAAGATAGATGAAAGCTAATAGGGAACATAAGACAATGATCCAAATAAGGGGGAAAGCATGTATGAGACATCTATAACTAAGAGAGTAGAGCATTTTTAAGGAAGTAAAAACACTTAGTAATGGCAAGCCAAATAAAAGCAAAATTGAAGCTTGGAAACTAAGCAAAAACCAGATAAGGAAGGACTCCATCCTGAAAGAAACATGGAGCCCTTGAAATATTTTAAGCAGAACAGTGGCCGGATCAGATTTGCATGTGAGAACAACAGTTTTGGCTGCTCTAAGGAAATCTTCTTTAAGAAGGGAAAACTTGAAATAAGAGGCTCTGACAGAAGTCCAAATGCAAAATGATGATGGCCTGAACTGGAGAAGTGGCAGGGAGAGAGAGTGAACTGAGAAGGTTTGGGACATTTCGTCGTGGAATGCAGGCTTTGCTGCTGGATTGGATGTGCAGGGAGGGAGGGAGGGAGGAGTGAAGCATCATCTCCAGCGCTGTGATCTGGACGATGGGTCAGTGGAGGGTACCAAAGAGAACACACAGGAGAATGCATGATTTTAAGGTGAAAAATGGTTTTAGATTTGGGAATGTTAATATTACAGTCCTTGTGGGAAAGCCAAAAGAAGTAGGATATCAAGTAGGATATCAAGATCTGAATATCAACAGACACTTACGGGTTTTAGTTGTGAACCTGTGAATCCACATCACTAGATGGTAATTCAAACCATCGGAATGGATCGCATTTACAGGGGCAGATAATGAGCAGAAGATTTAAAACAAACTCTAAGGAACACAAAATTTAGTAGCTCAGAAGAGTAGGAATCCCAAAATAATGAAAAAGGATCACCAGAAGGAAATGGGAAAACCAGGTGTGTTGTCACAATAGGGAAGAGGGTGCTTTAGAGAAGAAAGGGTGTGCAATGTTCCCAAGTAATCAAGTCAGATAAGAACGGAGGTGTAGCATCCCTGTAAGTACTAGTTTGCCCAGGAAAGTCCCAATTTTTGTTATTAAGGCATCATTATTAGTAGCCCACCTTTCACTCTCAAAAGCATCCCATTTTGGGTGATAAATGGTAGAGCTATCATTGGTAAGGATAGTTTTAGGAGAATTGGGGAGTGCAAAAACTAGCAAAAAGTGGGTTGAGAACTGTGTTGTATAAACTGAAGTAGAAACACACTTAGCATAGATGGTTCTTTGGTTTGGCTGTGACAGAGAGAAGGTGGGCGGGTTGGATTTAGCTGAGGAAGTCCTGGAGAAGAGGGAAAGGTGTTTACAATAACCGTGTTTAAATGTTGACAGGGAAGAACCTATATGCAAAGGAAAGATAATGACCAGAAAGAAGTTTCTCAAAAGGCAAGAGGAGGTAGAGTTGGAGTTACCAAAAGATGAGCGTTAGAAAATAAAATAACTTTTCTATTGCATCTGAAGAGAAGGAAGAAAGGATGAAGGGCTGAATACAGGTAAGTCTGTAGATATATTGGAAATATCTATCAGATGACTTCTTTTTTCTCTGCAAGGTTACAGGCTAGATTATTTGCTTGGATTCCTTTATTCTAATATTCAAACTACATTTTTTGAGTGTTGTAAATCAAAGCACAGTAGGGTAGCTATTATTAGCTGAATTGTGTGAGGATAAAACCAAAGATTAGCTATTTTAGGTTAGTTTCCAGGGTATATTTTCAGTGGCAGGGGTGGCGGGCAAAGGTGGGTGCTAGCAGGAGAACTAAAGGAAGTTGCTTCTATGATGACAAAGCCTGAGCTCTGAATCCCATGTGAATCTGCTGCTATCTTTTCATTTCCACATATATTAAGGAACAAACTTTTCCAATTTCCAGCCCTTTTTTGAAAGTGGTAGGAGGTGGTGCGAGACAACACTTCAATTAAGTGTCTCCATGATTTCTCCTTTGGAAATCCTTCCACACTTTATAAAAGAGGAGAGCATCAGCATGTTATCACAGCCCTTCTGCATTCCAAAGAAATCACGCTAATGGTCTTACAGGTTTGAGGGCTGTATGGACATTCCAACTAATACGTAGCTTTAGGACTGGACAATATAAATTCGATTTTTTTTTTTGTACCAGGAATGGAAAGAATTCTGAATTTAGAGATAAAATACCTGGGCTTAAATCTCAATTTTGCTACTTAATAGTTATGTGAAACTATTAGAAAACTTACTTAAACTCAAGCTTCTGTTTTCTCATCTGTAAAAAGAGGATATTGAGCTGTGCTCTGCTGAATGCATACAGCTTCTGTGAGAATTAGATCGGGCAGTGCATATGAAAGTACTTCTAATCAAATACAAATTATAAGACCAAAAGAAGTGCCTGGGCCATCATTGCGTGCCAGGAGATATATACAGGCTCATGATGTAACAGAGTGGACTCACGGATGGAGTAGAAAACATAAGAACAATCTAAAGTCAAATTTCAACCAGCTAGAGTTCAATTAATCAAAACTATTAATTTATCAATCAAAGGTTTATTTGTATTTTATGTTTAGGAGAAAGACTTCCCCTCCCCATGCTCACTCTCACTCCCACACCCTACCACTAAATTCCTAGTATATATCCCTGAATTTAAAAAAAATGTTTAATACCTGAATCAACAATATCGAAGCCTTATACACAGTGAAGTTTAAATCACATTGGGTTCAGTAACTTCCACTACATTTTATGTCACAAGGCAGGGGCAGTTTTGGAGTTTATAATGAAGTTATAGTTTTTTCCCCATTAATTTTGAATCACCAAAAATGCAATGCCCTTGTTCAAGTAATCCAAGAAATTATAATTTTATTCTAGGCCATCATTAGACATTTGACAGTGTTCAGGCTAATCTATTTAAATTTGTTTATATGAATGACATACATTTGGTCTACATTTTGCAATCATCATATAATCATCTCACCCTGCCTGGAATATTTTTCCTCCTAAGTGGGTCCATCCAATAGTTGCAGGTAAGTACATTTGCAGCCTGGGTTTGCAGACATATGTCTGGAAGTGCATTCACTTTGAATCTCTGCTTTTGCAATCTAGAAAAGACTGTTGACATGCTTTGGAGATGGAGGCACTGTCCAATAATCTGCACCTGGCCCAACCTTTTGCTGCAAAGTCCCATGAGGATGGCAGTACAGACCAGGCCAATTCGCCTCAATCCATACCCAAATGAAGTGCCAACTGATATGGGGGTCAAACCTTACAGCAATGAGTGAGAGCAGCTATTATGAGGAGTTTAATTCAGATGTAATTCTCTTCCCTGATGTTGCGATTTCAAATGACAAAGAAAGACTCCAAAGACAGACGCAACCAACATGATGGTTATTTCCTTTCCTACTTCAGGTCTCACTTTCCCCTGTCATGTGCTCAGGAATGGGACTCACTCCATAACTCCAGTTTGTGAATGGCAATTAGTATTGTCCAATCACGGTGATTCTATGTCATTTGCCAACAATGAATAGAAGAATAAGCATATGACAAAAATTCTGGTCAACAAGATGTAGGTAAAAATCTCAGTCTTCTGGAACAGGTTTTATTCATTTTTAGGAAAAGATGTAAGAAGAGGCTCCAATGTTTTCCTGCCCCCGGTGAGGTTGTGTGTGGACAGTTGTCTAAGGGTGGGATACCTGAAGTCCAGGCTGCCATTTTGTGACATGAGGGGGCACGTTGGATGGTGACCGTCAGTGTGGTGCAGACAGCAGAGTGGAATCAAGGAAAGGAACTGGGTCCTTGATGCTGTTGTCACACTGCTGAGCAAACGGATTCTGTAACAAATAGACTCTAGGCTCACCGTTATCAGAAGCCAAAAATATCTTATACTACCCTTAATTAACTTTACAAGAGATAATTTTAATCTTTCATTCTCAGCAAGACAGGGTTCATTGGCAGTCCTTTCATTACCTTCTGATAGAATGAATACCCACAGGTCTGCTCCATAGAGGTAAAAGGTAGCATAAAAAGGAAAAAAAGTAGCAAAGTACTATTGTCATCGAATCAGAACTTCATCAGCCCCGTCAACCTCCTGACCCTCTGAGCCAGGAGCAAAACCTCTGCCTTTCAGCTGCCCCTACCATCCTCCCTGAACAAGGCCACCCGTTACCTAGACCTCAGCTTCCCCCGTGGCATTTCCTGTTTGTCTGGTTTTCCACACAATCCCAACCTCTGCCATGTGGTCTCATTCCACTGCCATTCACACAACAATATGGTATGGTCTCAATTTTGAGCTTGACTCATAACTTTGGCAGGAGTCAACGTACTCTCTGTGTCCTCAGCGTCCACCCTAGAACCCCTAACAGTACCTGAAGATCAGAAACCTGAAACCAGAACCTGACTGAAAGGACAGTTTTCAACTCAGACACTGCACTCCTGCACTGCTGTAGCATGAATCTTGATGCTGTCTTGTCTTAGGTTCTCATTAATGAGCCAGTTAAAACTGTCAGCCAACTTCTTACCCTCCTTTCCTGTCTCAGTCTCCAACATGTTCTCTTGATCCACATTGAGTCACTTAAGTCTTCCTCTGTTCTGATAACATTTAAAATCAATAATTAAATAATTTACTCCTGTTTTCACAAGCTCTATTTAAAAATTATTGACTACTGTTTTTCTTTTTTATATTATAATTAATATAGTACACATGATATAATGTATTTTATAAAATAATTTTATATTTTATGTTAAATGTTATATATTATGTATACCTTATATTTAAAAGTTCTCCTGATTCCAAAAATTACCATCCTTTATTTTTCTAATGACTTCACTCTAGCATCTTTTTGTATTTCTATTGTGAGCTAACTTTCCTATATTTCCAATGCCTTTTTTTTGTTTCAACCTTTTTCTTTTGTCTTTTTTTTCTTGGTCAAAACCTTCCTCCCCCATCCCAATGACACCACTACTCTTAAACAATTGGTAAAGAGTGATCATCTTCCACTGTTCTTTTTTCGTGTGTGTGTGTGTGTGTGTGTATGTGTGTGCACGTGCGTGTGTGTGTGTGTATGTGTGTGCACGTGCGTGTGTGTGTGTGTATGTGTGTGCACGTGCATGTGTGTGTGTGAACATGCACATACCTGCATGAGTTAAGGGGCATTTTGAGGAAGAGAGTAAAGGAAAAAGGGGCTCTTACCCCTTACACTCTCCACATCAACCATCAACATGCTTTCTTTAGAAGTTCCAGCTGAATCAGTCTCTTTTTAGGCTTTACATGTTATTTATGTCCAAGACTCCATGACACTCCTGAATGTATATTAGGAATTTGACATCAGACTCATAGTTTACATACTATTCTAAGGGTCTAACTTATTTAGGTAGACATAGGAGCCATCTAAGGGTTTGAAAGTTGAATGTGATTCTGTCATATTTGACTTTAAAATCAGTCACGCTGGAAGCTGGATTTAAAATGTATTTGAGGGAGACACATCTGGAACACAGGAGGCCCTTTGGGAGACTGTGTCAGTAATCCAGAAAATATTTGATGAGGGTTTAAATTAAGGGAATAGTATCAGAAATGAAAGGAGTGGACGAATTTAAGAAATGCTTAGATAGTAAAGTCAGTGGGGGTTAGTCATTGATGAGATACAGAGAGTGAAGAAGGCAGAATCAGAAACATTTCCCCAGGCTTCTAGCTTGAGTTATGGGTAGGCAGTAATGGCCCCCCCAAAAGAAAGAATAACAGTATTGAAATAATAATAATAGCCATCATTAATTGAGCACTTACATACCAGGCGTTCTTCAACATGAATTTTATTTTTTCCTTTCATCCTCACAACATCTTAAAGAGATTAAATTTTATTTTCATCTTCAGAAGAAAAATGAGAGGTACAGAAAGGTTAACTAGCTTACAGAAGTTCACGCAGGCACGGAATGATGGAACAGAATTCATACTGAGACACTCTGACCTCAGAACCTGTCCTCACAGTTTTACAAATCAGGGTCATGGGGACTTGAGGAGGCAAGGGGTGACGCAATGATGAGTTCCATTTTATAGATGCTGGATTTCAGATTCCAGAGTTTTTCTTAAGCAAGAGATTAGATATAAGAGTTTGAATCTCTGGATAAACTTAGAGATTTGAGAGAATCGTTAGCTTAACAGGAGCCATATTAGATAATATTTGAGTGGATGACATCACTCAGAGCACTACAGAGTGAGATTTAGAGTGCGCTCGAGACAGAGCCCTGAGGAACAGCAACATAGAAGGTATCAGAAAAAGAGAGCCTATGAATAAGAAGGAGGCAACTGTCATGGAACGTAGAAGCAGAAGCAAGAGACTATGCTGGGAAAGTTCAAGAAGGAGGTGAGAGCCATGCTGCTGGAGGGTCTAGTAAGACGAACCCTGAGAAACTTCCATTCGCTTCTCAATGTGAAAATCATTGGTGGCTCCAACAAAAATAACTACCCAAAACTTAGGAAAAGTGGAGGGAGCAGAAGCCGGGTAGAAACAAGCTTGGAAACAAATGGGAGGTAGCCAGGTGTTAAGTCAAATTTAGATTAATTTTCCATAAGTTTATATTAGAAGAGGAGAGTAATTAGATGACAGCTAAAGGATGTAGGATCAAGGGAGTTTATTGTTTGTATCATTCATTTAGGTATACATTTAGGGTGACAGAAAGTTAAATAGGCTGTTGCCTATGTAGAGGGAGAGGATGAAGACAATCTAGGGATGGTTATGGAGGAACATCCCCCCTGCCCCAAGGAGATCCCCTGATCAAGCCCATGGGAGGAGGTGGGCTTCCATGTAAATATGCCTCTGTGACTTCTCCCATTTTTTGGTTCACTCACTCTAATAACCGAAAGCCTAGCAAATAAACATAAGGGCAGTCTCTCCACATCTTTCTAAGGTTGGATACCACCTATCTGACCTTGATTCTATCCTTGGCTCAAGAACTTAGATCATCAGTTACCCCTGCCATCCTCTGTACTTCCAGCCCAACTCCTCCATTAATACTTTCCTCCTGGTCTCAAAGAAAGCCCAGGAGATGGCACTCCTTTTCCTCAATTCTACTTTTCCCTCCAGTTTCCAACTATACAACTTCTATTTTTCACTGCCAAGCTTTTATTTTTAACTTTTTATTTTATATTGGAGTGTAGTTGATTAACAATGTTGTGTTAGTTTCAGGTGTGAAAACTAACAGCAAAGTGATTCAGTTATATATATACATGTATCTATTCTTTTCCAAATTCTTTTTCCACTTAGGTTGTTACATAATATTGAGCAGAGTTCCCTGTGCTATACACTAGGTCCCTTTCGGTTATCCATTTTAAATACAGTAGTGCGTACAGGTCAAGCTTTTAGTAAGATTAGACTACAGGCAAAGACTTCATTTCTTTCCTGCTCATTCTGATACTGACCAGGGTTCTTTGCCTTCCCCAATCAATAGAAATTGATGAGGCCAGACAAGAAATTCAGGCAAGGCTTTACTGGGCCCCCTGCTGTGGCAGGGGGGAGCAAAAACAAGTAACAGTTTCCCTTGCTCACTCCCTCAGAGGGGCGTGAGGGTAGGGGGGTGTCCAGGTGTCAGGTTGGAGGGGCGGCTTAGGTGGCTTGCCCACCTTTTTGGTGGTGTTGAGTGCAGGGGGCATGCGCAGTACCCTGCTTTTGCTCCTGACACCCTGTTTTTCTCCCAGATCTTCAGAAGTGGCAGTTGGGTGTTTGGTCTTTTTGTATCTTGTCCATAATTTGCCCCAACTGCACATGCACACAGTTATTTTTAGTTCCTTATAGTTTCTTTGTATTTTGTTGCTCAAAAGGGTCCCAGGCCCCAGGGTACAGCCTGTCTCCATTCCTGCAAGTGTTTACAATTAGTCTTTAGATCCCACTCCTCTAGGATATTATTCTCTCAAAAGCCACTACCACTTCTCCAGTCTCCGTATCTGGTGAATTGAAACCTTTAGTTCTTTTGCAACAATTGCCTTCCATTTTCTTCTGCTTTTCCTGTTTCTGATTGTAACTCTTTCACCATTCCCGGTAGTAATAATATTGACTAAAACTTCCTGAGTCCTTATTATATCCTATAGATTCATCTTAACAACATTACAAATATTAAACATTTAATGCACATACTTATTTATGAAGTAGGTACTATTGCTATCCTCATTTTGTAATTGAGCAACGGAAATTCATATTGGTTAATTAACTGACTCAAGCTACTGAGTGACATAGCTACTGAGTGACGTACACAAGATTTGAACCCAGGCAGCCTGATTCAAATCCTGTGCCCTTAATCCCTAGTCAATGACACCTAGAAGCCGTCTTCTCCAGCATCATTTATAAGGGTGGCTATATATTTTGGTTGCCCAGGACCTTCCAAGTTTAGCCTGTTATTGCAGCATGATTTTTAAAGCAGCCCCTTTTATACTGAAAAATGTTCCAATTTGGGTAATAAATTATGTGGTCATGTTAACTTTATAGTCCCCTTTTCCTGTGTTCGCTAAAAAGCTGCCACTTCCAGAGCGCCCATTAACTGGACAAGGCATATCACACCCATCAATACTAATCCTTAGCCCAACGTATTGAGCTTTGTTTCCTTATCCTCATGTGAAAATTGAGCTTCAGGTAATTAAGGCCATATAGGCACTAAGTGGCTGAAACTGGCAGGATAAAAACAAAGGTATGTGTGACTCTGAAACCTCTTCAGTGTGTTTCTTCTCCCTCAGCATTCTAATCATTTCTTCACCTCTCTGGATTTCTCCAGATGATATCTTTGCTTCTGTCTTATGTTATGGCTGTGTGGTTGTCTACCCGTAGGAAATGGGAGGGCTCCACAACAACATGGCCGGTGCCGCAATCATTTTTATATCCCAAGGGCCCAAGGCATTGTCTGGTCCTTGTAAAGTCCTTAGGAACTGTATTTTTTGGGGTTTTTTGTAGTCTCCCTACTATTCACATTTGTCCCAAGTGTTGAATTTAACTTTCATGCTTTTCTGGCTTTCCTAGAGGCAGGCTTCTCACATATTCATTCCACACACTACTACATCCTCTGATATAGTCAGACACGGTCTGTTGAACACAATTTCCACCCGATGATTAGAAGAAGCAGTCCAATCTAAAGCACATCTGCCCCAACATCCTTTGTTATAATTTGTTAGCACGGCAGGCCACCTCTTGCATTCTGAAAGCACCAGTTTCTTCCTCCTACCCAAGCTGCAGAGACGGTGATGTTTCCTCCCTTGGCAAAGGAAATGTGTTTCCCTTTTTATGTTCACATGCAGCAAGTGTATCCTCCACTCAATAACTGAGGCTTCCCATTACATGGATTTAAGCTAGTGCAGTGGTCCTCGATGCTGGATGCACAATAAAATCACTTGGGGAGGCTTTAAAATATACTGGTCCTTGGACCCCACAGCAGACTAGTTACATCAGAATCTCTGGATACCCACGTTTTAGTAAACTCTCCCTCAGGCGATTCCAACATTCAGTCATGTTGAGAGATACTAAACTGAAAGGAATTTGTCTGTCCCCATTCACACTTCAGAGAATATTCTAAAAGTATCCCCAAATAAGAAAATCTCAAAATATGATTTAAAAAAAAGCCATCCTATTATCATGGTTCCAAGTTGTGGCTATTTATTTTTTGTGCTTACACAGTCTTTGCTTCTACACAAATGCAGAGTCATATCCATCCTTACACATAAGTATTAGAGAAATTCTTATTTATTGTTAAGGTGGCAATGTATCGTTAAGGTAATTCTACAGCTGCCATCCATAGATTGCTGTTCTCTTTTCATCAATAAATATATAATTTTAGTGAAGACATCTATATCACTAACAGATCATGTTATGGGTTGAACTGTGTTCTCCTCAAATTGATATGTTGGAATTGTAACCCACAGTTAGAATGTAACTTCAGAATGTGACTTTTTTGGGGGGGAGGAGGACAAAGAATAGTGACTTTATTTGGAAAGCCTGCAGACCAAGAAGATGATGGACTAGTGTCCCAAAGAACCATCTTGCCTGTGCTTGGATGCTTTTTTTTCTTTTTAAAATTTTTATTGGAGTATAGTCGATTTACAATATTGTGTTAGTTTTTGCTGTATAACACAGTGAATCAGTTATGCGTGTACATGTATCCACTATTCCTTGCCCCTCCAAACAAAGAAAAAGGGGAGATATTTTTAGTACCTGTCTACTAGGGTTGTTATGAGAATTAAATGAGATAAATATGTGCATGAGATAAAGGGAGATCAAAAACTTAGCTCAGTGGCTGCCTTATATCCAAGTAAGCATTTGATAAATGCCAGCTGATATTACTTAAGTTGCTATTGAGCTGTAGTTAATAAATTTAAAAAGGGTTTGATATTCCTGAGTCTTAAATAAGTGAACACTGGTTACTAAGGAAAAGAAAAAAAGAAGAATATGACCTTATTTGGAGATAGAGTCTTTACAGAGGTAATCAAGTTAAAGTGAGGTCCTTAGGGTGGGCCCTAATTCAATATGACTAGTGTCCTTATAAAAAGGGAGAAATTGGACATGGAGACACACACGCAGGAAGAACACCAGGCAAGTAAAGGAGAGATGTCTGGAATCGACCCCTCCCTCATAGCCTTCAGAAGGAATCAGTCCCACTGACACGTTAATTTTGGACTTCTAGCCTCCAGAACTATGAGAAAATAAATTTCTGTTGTTTAAGCCATCCAGGTACTGTGTTACAGCAGCCCTAGGAAACTAACAGAAATAACCTTCAACTTTGAATCAAGTAGCATTAGACAAATAATTTCTAAGTCAATTATTTGTATTCAGAAGACAGTTCCCCACAGAAACAACTTAGACATGGACACTGGTTCCCAGGTGGGCCGGGAAAGTTCATTTAAACATGAAATGCACTTTTAGAACTAGACTAAGGAGTCATGTGACAAGTGCTGCAAAACGAAGAAAAACTGTAGTAAAGAAAACTTGCAGAGGAGGTATATGGGTTTTCTATCCTTACATGGGAAGGCTGGGACTTAGATGTTGAGAAATGGTCAATTCTAATGGTGTGGAGGGCAGGGGAGAAAGGTCCTAAAGTTTGCCTTGTGAGTGTTTCCCAGCACAGTGAGTGTGTCAAAATCAGGGGCATATACATATTCAAGATCTGAGAAGGGCAGACCAAGATCCATATGCAAGAGAAAAAACTTTAGGGGAGCTTTGGAACGAGGAGGTGGGCTTCAGGGGTCTGATCCTGAAGGCACAGGCTTGAAGTTACAGAGAGAAGAGCAAAGATTGTATAACAAAGGAGCAGAAGGCTGGATGGTCAGGCAAGAGGGCAGCTTGGGCCGGTGTCCGAGGTCGGGGTTTTTGGGGGTCTCATGTACCTTAGGGTCAGCTTCCCAATCTGTGGACAGGGCGGCTCCACGAAAAGCCCAAAGACATGCATCTTGCCTCCTTTGAGAAAGACTATTCTTGGGCCAGACCACCAACCATCGTTAGACCAAATATGTCCTGACTTTTTCTTTTGACCTCAAATCTCCTGCTGGTGTTGTGCACCTTTGCTACTCTTAAGCAAACAGAGCCTTCCTGTGGTTGGGAACACTTTTTCCACTCAATTCTGGTTAAATTCAATGTATTTCATGTTTTGAATCATTCCCCATCTAAACTTGATTCCGCTTCCTCCAATGCAGGTGAATTCACACAGGGCATTGGATGCAACATCCTACAATTAACTCACAGTGAGTCGGTGACTGATAGCCCATTAAAAGACATGGCACTACTTGCATTATCCAATGTGGCTGCTTACCAAACTAGAAGGATCTCTGCTTCATGAAACTTCAGAGGCTAGAATTGAACTGAGAAATCCATCAATTTGGGCAAAGCCTTAGGGAAGCACTAAGAATGTGTGGCCTAGACAAGCAGGCAGACTAGTCCATCCCTCTAGTTTTATTGTCAACTACTCTCACCTCTTCATAGTTTGCTCTATTCTGATTTCACAAATTTTCGAATAAACCCCAAATTTTCTGCACAATTGTTCCTACAGCAGAGAAATCTGATCATATAGGTTTTACCAGCTGTCTCTCAACCCTAGACTCTGCAACAGTAGTGAGTGACTAGTCTCTCACCAGTCACTTCTCTGACTTATTCCTTACATCCCTATATATAAAAACTAAGCCAAAGGTGAAAGTGGAGACCTGAGGAATAACTGAAGTGTTCCTTGGGTCCTCCCTGGGAAGATAGAAAGGTGAGCTTGAAGGTGAGGGCAAAGGTAGATTCCTGCTCTGTCCTTTGCAGATGTGTGCCTCAGGGCTGGTTTCCCTAATTCCACTCTGAACCCTTTGCTCTTGGACACATTTAGAAATACCAATAAATGTCTTGTTAGGACTAAATGCCCTAACATGTTGGTTTCCTTTGTTCCTTCTAACTCCATCCCTCAGGATGAGGGGTACATAGGAAAGAAGGACTTCCTCACTCAAAGCCCTCATCAAAATGTAACTGTGAAGTATGATAATCTTGTTGCTGTAAATGGGGTTTGAAGATAGATAAGCCTTCTCTGTTGCATTTAACACCTTTTCCTATTTTCATTTGGATCAGGAAGGTATATACAGGGCACTATTGAAAAAGGAACCACCTTCAGCAGAAATTCTAGGAACAATTATTTCAACAGGATAAGGAGAAAAGCTGGTGCTGAAGGCCCCTCTCTGTCAATAGGTTGAAGGATCCTGCCTGGGAACCTATGCCTGTTACATGTCCTGAACACAGCAAGGCTGCTTTAATTAGTGACCACTCATTTTGTTTTCTACTCTCTCATCCGAGCTCTAGACCTCCCTGTTAGGTGAAAGTCCAGCTCCAGTGATGACCTTGGCTGAAGTGTCTCCAAACGTCTTAAATGGCTTAAATGCTATTGGCAAAGGAGCCTGAGCTGTTATAATACAGTAAATTCATCTAGGCCATGAAAGCTGGGCTTACTGGCTCAATAGAGACTCACATTTGGGCACAATTATAAAAATCATCATCACATTCCT
Organism: Orcinus orca; assembly: GCF_937001465.1. Lineage (NCBI taxonomy): Eukaryota > Metazoa > Chordata > Mammalia > Artiodactyla > Delphinidae > Orcinus > Orcinus orca. Next base: position 110,398,858 of record NC_064565.1, read on the forward strand.
CAGAGGGCTTAATCCCAATTATGCATGCTTTCTAGTGCCATTACTTAGTGTACCTTCCAGAGCGTACTCAGCTGGGCAAAATAATTATGTCTGTGTCCCAGAAATGGAATATGAGAAAGTCTTAAAAGACCCATATTTCATATTAATACCAAATTACATATTGGGTGGGCTTTTTTTCTTAGTTTAAAAAGAACTGGTGATGAAGGTTAATAATTTAAATAAGTCTTTTGCCCACCCCAGCACCCACACTATCACCTCCATAGCGCACGGAGGCTGACACAGCTCACAGCAGCCACTGGAAGGAAAGCATTCACAGAACAGCAGCTTGGATTTTTCAGTTGATGACAGTTTTATTATTGCATCTTGAACTAATGTCTTTAGCTCATGGAGTTGCAGGGGAGAAGTTCCTCTGATAAGGCTCAAGTACAATCTATGCTGGGAAAAAAACATGACTACAAGTGATCTATAAGGGAACCAAACTCTTCTCTTTGACAAGAACAAAGGTCTCATTCTTTACATAACTTCACTCTTAACCTAACAGTCCAGGGTTCAAGGCCATTTTGTAGCCAACCCTGTATTCAAGGACAGCAGAAGTGGCTTAGATACTGGTTCTCTTTTCTCCCTGGCATCTAGTGGCATAGCTCAGCCTGCATCTAATGAGTGAACGGTGGAAAGCAACTTGAATACAGGTCCTCTCTGCAGCACTCACCTACCATGTAATCATCAGCCAGTTCATCCATTCACGTACTCCATTCATTCACTCAACATTTGCTTATGTTCCTTTCAATGAAAGGAACATAAGCAAATGTTGAACATACGCAAGGTACTTGAAATATGTCACTGAACAAAATAGACAGAGCTTTCTATCTCCATGGGGCTTAGATTGCAGGGGAGCAGAAAGTAACAAGAAAAAAAAAATACATGAATTACATAGTTTGTAAGAAAATGGTAGAATCGGGAGAATAAAAGGGAGTAGGGAATGGCAGCAAGGGGAAAAGGGCATACAAGTTGCAATTTTAAAACATGAGGGTAGGTTAGACGTGATTGAGAAAGAGACACAGAACGTGATAGATGTAGCCAGCAGACATCTGGGAGAGAAGCAGTCTGCATCAGTAACCCAAGGAAACAGCAAGAGTGGCAGATCTGGGTGAGCCAGGTGAGAGAAGACACAATCTGAGAAAAGGCGACAGCCAGATCGTGTGAGGCATGTCATCATTCTTTGTGGGTGGCATTATGAATCAGTATTGTCCTCAGACTCTCTTTTTCTGAATGCCCAAAACTTCTGTGCACATGCACGTCACAACTTCCTTTGAGAGACCCCTCAAGACCCTAGATCTTAGCTCCTTCACTGATATTCAGAGTCAGAATGAGCTTTGCCCATTATGACCTTCCACACTTTCACTACCATAACAGACCACGCTGGCCAGACTAGATGAGTTTTCTCTTCCCCAAGAAATCTAGTTTTCCATTTCCTTCACCCAGGCAGTGTCTTTCAGCTTCCTTTATGGTGCCCATGGTTGCACTACTTTCCATCTACTCGCACGTAATTAGCTGGTAATGATCCATTTTTCTCTACTCAGTTCAGTCCCCAAACTTAGAGTGAATTGTGATTATTAACTTCTTTTTTTTTTTTTTTTTTGCAGTACGTGGGCCTCTCACTGTTGTGGCCTCTCCCATTGTGGGGCACAGGCTCCAGACGCACAGGCTCAGCGGCCATGGCTCACGGGCCTAGCCACTCCATGGCATGTGGGATCTTCCCGGACTGGGGCACCAACCCGTGTCCCCTGCATCTGCAGGCGGACTCTCAACCACTGAGCCACCAGGGAAGCCCTGATTATTAACTTCTTGTTAGACCACGTGACTATGTAGATTAAGACATAGTCTTAACTGTTAATTATGAATGGTATCTTCTTTGTAAAATGGTTGTTTTGACATTAAACATGATCTGTATCATTTTTTCTTTAAATGGGAAGATTCCAAAAGATTAGAATTCTAACAGAAGTTTTTCATCTTTGCCTGATCTCGTAGAATCCCCAGGGTTTGCTTTGTTTGCCATTGATTCAGTGTAGTTTTAACATATAGAAATTTTGGGGCTAAGATACTTAGTAATTCTGGGAAGTTGTCATATAACAACCTTTATAATTTTTAGACATTTGTTAAGAAATCGAATCCAGAGGCATGACTTGTAGCTCCAGATGTCCCTAAAGACAGAGACTTGTGGACTCCTTTATCATGACAGTATTGAAATTATGGGTAAAAGTTCCATTAAAATGCATTATTTCTCATCTTTCCTAACTAACACTGACTCTGGTTTCTGAGTTATACACACGATACATTAGTAAAACTCCATAAATATACGTCAGTACTTTGTCCCACCCAAGCCAAAACTGTTGTTTATAAACTCTGAAGATAAGATTTCTTCTAGTGAAGTAATACTTTGAGCTACAGCTTTGCCTTAAGTAACTATGAACTTTCATCTAATAAGAATTTAGTTACTATAATACTAAATTCTAAAAATTTTAAGAATGATTATATAATTAATGAGTTTATAATTAATGAGTATATATATAAACTCATTAATTATATATGTATATAATTAATGAGTTTATAATTAATAAGTATATCATTAATAAGCTTCCCTAATCTCACTTTAGCATCACTAATAATCAAATTAGTGTTCGTTAATACAAAGCTTTAGAAGTGTTATGAGTCTGATTCATGTGATTAGATTTCAATTTCCCTACCACATGATAAAATTCATGAAACCTGAAATTGTGTCTTCTGCTTTTTGGGTTTGTTTTGCTTTCTACAACACAGAAACCAGCCACACAGGGAAGATATGGCAAAGATTTTATTTTCTCTTATTTTTTGTCTCAACTCATCTGGGGGCCCAGAGGGGGAGATGGGGTGCTCTTAGCATCTGTGTGTGAGCATCTTGTCTTCCCACTGCTGAGTTCTCCAGAGAGCTACAATTTGGCCCATGGAACAGCATTATTAAAGTTCCATCCTCACCAGCTGCATTAATCTTCATTGTCTTTCAATCTCTTCCAACCTCCCCCCATCCATAGACTTCTAGGGGACTCAAGTTTATTCAAAGTCATGTGAATTTTGTCAGTAAATTTTATAAAATTATCAATAATGTATACTATTATTTCTAAATAGTCTATTAATAAAATTGTACTCCCTCTAAAGTAATTCCCTTATGTCATCAAATAAATCCATATGGTAGTTTCTTTCAACATTAAGCTTCAGTCTGCTTTTCTTATGGTTTGATTGATATTCCTTTAGGGCAGGCTAAGATTTGGGAGAAAAAATGCAATTCATTTCCAAACTGGAATCCAGGCAGGTAAAATCTATTTCCCATATCAGATTTCAAACACATAATCCACATGAACAATAAAATGAAGAGAAATAAAAAGGTCTGTGGTCTTCTGGCATGCAGTAATATTTGGGATGAAACATGCATGTTGGATGAATGTAAGAAAAATGTTAGGTGGTGTTTACATAATTGATAGAACAGAGCTGCATAAGATTCTGAGCTCATTAAATGGAAATATATATTTTGGCCCATCCAGGAGAAATGCTTCCAGAAGAAAATACTTGATATAGCAAAAGAAGAGTGTTGGCGTTCATATGACTATGATGTGACCTTTATTGAGGGGATAAAAAGCACCAAATGGTGATTACAGATGAATTACTCCATAGACTGGGATTTTCAAGAGAATCTTATTTCTAAATCTTGAGACAGTGGGACCAAAGAGACGTATCTGTTTCTATTATTAGGAAGAATGTGAATTTCGGAATGAAAAACAATCTGTAACTTCAAAGAGAAAGAGCTGACAGCAAAATATTTGAATTAATTAGAGAAATACAGTGTTGTTCATTGGTGGGTACTTTTTGTAGGCATATTTCAAAACATCTGTGCTTGTTTCCATGGAGATGGTGGATGGTTTATTTTGTTGTTAATATACCACATGGGCATGAAAGATATTTGAGGAAGCTACCTGATGGAAAACTAAATATAGACATTTCCAGACAGTCTTAGAGAAGTTACAACCTCCAGACCTAGGCAGAAGTTGGTACAATTCCTTGATGAACTATGCCAAGTTAAATGAACTTTGGCTATTTTCTGAATACTTGCAGCCTTCTTAGAAACGATACCGAAAATATTAGTCTCGATGTCCACTGGATAGGGGACTCAAGTTTGAAGAGTTCCAGAAAATAAAAATAAGTTCATCCATTTCAAATGTTTAAAAAATAATAAATAATAATAAGCAAACTCAGAATGTAAATCCCGCCTGTGAAAAGCTCAAATGCCTCAGGTTTTGTTTTCTTATACGAGCCTTCTACTTTTTCTCTCAAGGTCACCACTCTCCATTATTTTTCTATTTCCTTCTAAAGCAGAGAGGTCCTCTTGTTCCTTGGGTTATAATTTTCCCACCCAAATTTTTATCAAAGTGGAGAAAGTGGAACAGATATGAAGCAGTTTTAGTACAGTTATTTTTTTCCATCTTCTTTCCTTCTGTCACAATCTCTTCTTTCATTAACTGTGTCTCTTCAGATTTTGTCCATTAGTACAACTGAACTTTATCAATGGAGCCAAGACCCTTCTACTTCAGAGTGTTCAGTGTTGAAGGGAATGGAACATTATGTTCTATGGTTTGGCATGTTCATTCAAATTTCAGTGTAACTCGAAACTTATTAGTTTCATTGCTGGTCTAGCAAGCTTACATCCATGACATCACTTATTTACACCATTAACCCATAAGAATATATGGTTCCAACTGAACCAATTATTAGTTTCAGAATTTCCTATAAGATGGGCGGGTATCTGCAGATGCCAAAGACTTTTGGGTTGTTTTGAATCTAATTAGCAAGAGAATGATGGCACCAAATTAATTTCAAAAACTGCTCTGGAAATGCCAGTAGTCAAAAAGATTTGGTAATTTGATATCGTGCTATTTAGAGAAACAGATGGAAGTTTCTCAACATTAGTGTTGATCTCAAAGTGTCATTTAATAAAAATCAATACTTGAACTAGGCTAAGTTATTTTTGAATTATCTTCTTTTAAAACACACACCATGAAGTTAAAGGTAGTCAAGGTTCCCATTAACTTTGTTGCTTAACAGTTTACCTCTCATATTTGAAATACACTGGGGATCACAGTTCAGTGGGTGACACAACAAAAAGAATGTAAAATAAAGTACCAAATCCAAGGGTAAATGACTCCAAACTCAGCACCGATTTTCTGTTAAATTCTCAACCATACAGATGGATGGAGAAAACATAACTGATCAAAGAAAATATTTATAGAAGTGATGGAGTTTTAAATTCTCGGTCATGCTGAACTGCTATATACCAATAAATCTTGGAGAACATTTTCTTGAAGGGTCATGGTGACATAGTTCAATAAACAGAGCAGGAGACTGAGTGCCAGGAAATTTGGTTGTGACCTAGTTTTGCCTCTCTCTAGGTTAAAAATATTTATTATTTTTTAAATAATGATGTTATTTTCCAGATACATATTAGCTAAACTAAAAGAAACAAAGATAAAACAGCACATAAAAGTGACATATTTAGCACTTAACAATATGCCAGGCAGTATTATGATATCAGTATCAGTATTATGATAGCACTTGGACATTTTCATGTGTTGAAAAATTCTATGAATTAAGTAGTATCCTCACTTTTCTCATGAGGAAACTGAAACACAGCAAAGTGAAGCAGCTTGTTTAAGAAGATAAAAAATGGTTGGTAGTGGGAAGCAGCCTCATAGCACAGGGAGATCAGCTCGATGCTTTGTGACCGCCTGGAGGGGTGGGATAGGGAGGGTGGGAGGGAGGGAGACGCAAGAGGGAAGAGATCTGGGAACATATGTATATGTATAACTGATTCACTTTGTTATAAAGCAGAAACTAACACACCATTGTAAAGCAATTATACCTCAATAAAGATGTTAAAAAAAAAATGGTTGGTAGATTAATAGTTTGAAACTTGTTTCCAGAGTCTATGCCATTGACCACTGTGGTCCACAGCCCCTGAATAAGGATGGAAAGACTGGTCAGAAATTCTGATTAAACTTTTCCTGCTATCTTTACTTTATAGGGTTTTACATTTAATTATACTTGAATTTAAGAGAAGCAAAATAAATTGCAGTGAAAGTGAAGGGATTGTTAAAATGCAGACACATCTTTCTTCATCATCAGAGATAATTGTTTCTGAAAGTATCCCCAAAATTTAAGAAAAAAAGGAGTTCATGACAATATCAGGATTCGCATGTGTTTATTATTTTAGTGTATATCAGTTGACTCCCTGTTATGAATGTAGAAGGAATAAATATACTTTGCTTCTCCCACTGCCCACCCTGATTTTTGTGCTTTTATTATTATTATTAATAGCATTTAAATTCTGTTTTATAATTATAATTGCAAAAGTGATTAAACCTACCAATAATACTATATTTAAAAATGGTGAGCACTTATCTCTGAACTCTGAATTCTTCCATGCTTGAGAATTTGTCCTTTGCCCTTATACTCAAGTGCAAGCTTAACTAGGTATAAAGTTCTTGGTTATACTGTCCCTCCCTCCCTTCCACACCCATCACTATCAGAATTTGTTTTTTTAAATATTAACTCACCGTTTTCCAGCAGTGAATGGAGTTGTGAAGAATTCTGAAATCATTCTGCTGTTTTCCCATGTGTATGTGTGTGTGTGTGTGTGTGTGTGTGTGTGTGTGTGTGTAGGTGACTTACTTTTCAGTCTGCATCCCTATATAATTATCTCTTTTATTCTTGAATTTCAGAATATGTCTCATTGTTGATCATTCCATTTCAATTATTTTTCTCCCAGACACTGTGCACTTTCAAAATGAATTTTAAAAAATTTACTTCAGGAAAATTTTCTCCTATCATATCTTTCAGCATATTTTTTTTCAGGTTCATTATTCAGTTTGTATATTGGATCCCTGTGTCATATATGCACATATTCTCCATAATGATTTTTATGTCTTTGCTCTTTATTTATTTTAAGGTTGATTTGAGAGGCCAAGAAGAAAGTTTTTAGTTATACTTGTTCTATTTTTTTGTTGCTTCTAGTGTGCTTTTTTATCTCTCTAATATTTTTTGCTTTATGCTTCTTTGACTTTTTTTGTGCACAGCCAGATTGCTTTTTGTCTCCTGGTTTTGTCTTATTATCTCTTTGTTGAATCCTTGAGTCTCTTCTTTGAGCTTTCCTTTAAAAAAATAGAGTAATGAATTATGTTGTCTGTTATTACTTTGAGACTATGAAATGCCATTTTTCTTAATTTTCCTTCCTTTTTTAATAAATAAGGCTCCTTTGTATTCATATTTCATTTTTCATTCAACTATTGCTTATGTATTTTATACATTATTTTTGGCTTTGTGCATTATTTTTTGCTTCATGTATGTTTCCTTTGTATTTTTCCTCCCAGTATCTGTGCTGACTCCTTCTATGTCATGGAGAGTGGAATTATCTGGAAGAGTCTGCAGCTCTTAGTGGGTCTGGTTGTCCCAAATGTCTCATCAAGCCAGACACTGTTGGTACATCTTTCTTCACTTTCCCTCCTTTGATCCATGAGGACATGTTCCCTCAATTTTGAGTATCCAAGAGCCAGTAACATCTTTGAGGAAACAGGCTCTATCGTCTCCCTGCTATCCTGCCTCACCTGTCACCTCCCTAGGCTAGTTGGTTGGGTCATAGTCAAGTGAAAATGATGTTGCTGGTGTGAATACTTCAGTCGTGTTTCCCCTGCAATTTTGTGGTTTCTAGAAGGATACTTCCTAATTCTGCCAAAGGGTGACAGTGGCTCTAGAGCTCCCAGGTCTAATCAAAGGCTTTGTGACAAGGCAATCATGACTGCTGAATTTAATTCTGTTTCCGAGTTTCTTCACCTGTTTTAGCATAGAATTCACATTATTTGGAAGGTAGGCATCAAATAGGGTATGACTTTGGGTTATGGCCGTGTCCTTATTTCATTAAGGATATTATTTTTCTGTTACTTTCTACTATTTGTTATTTGTAGTGAACTTAAGGAGGTGTGAATAAACACGCAATTACTACACAATCTTTATTTAGAAGTTGCTTTGAAGGACTTCCCTGGTGGCGCAGTGGTTAAGAATCCGTCTGCCAATGCAGGGGACACGTGTTCAAGGCCTGTTCTGAGAAGATCTCACATGTGGTGGAGCAACTAAGCCCATGCACCACAGCTGCTGAAGCCCACATGCCTAGAGCCCGTGCTCTGCAACAAGAGAAGCCACCACAATAAGAAACCCGTGCACTGCAACAAAGAGTAACCCCCGCTCGCCGCAACTAGAGAAAGCCCGCGCGCAGCAACAAAGACCCAACGCAGACAAAAATAAACTGATTAATTAAAAAGTACTATTATTATAACCGCCTTTTAAAAAACTGTTTAAAAAAAAACAAAAAACGAAGTTGCTTTGAATTCTTAGAGCAGATTGACCAATGAGGCCCAACTAAGTGTGTGCCGAAGCCTGTTTGTTCTTTATGCTGATTGCCAATTATCCTTTGGATTTCTCCTTAATTGTGTATTTCCTGCTATGCTTCCTACTCCTCTACTTCAGGGACCCCACCTCTACCCACCCCTCAATACACTCCTGACCCAAATAAAAGCAAGAAACTAGTAAAGGAATATGATTCGCAGAAAATCTTCCATTGGTAAGTTCTACTTTAATATGATTAATTCAGTGTGACCCTGTCCCTGAGATGTTTATGTTTATATTTGAACTATATGTTTATATAGTTCTAGATGAAAGGCAGTTGCTATGTAGAAAAGAAATCCTAGGTATCAGGCAGAGGTGAAGGATAATTTTGGAGGCAAGGGGAATTTTCTGGAACTCTGAAAATCAACCACTGGCCTATACCTCAGAGCAGTCTCACCTTTTGTTCTTCAGTCACAATATAGGCAAAACTTGCAAGCAACCTGTCACATTTCCTTAGTCATAAGTACTTTATGAGAAAAATGAGATCTTGAAGTGTTTTGGCAACTCTTCAGTACAGAAAATAAATGTGTGTAAAATAACCATATGCAAATGAGGATTATTAAGGATTTTAACAAGCTCAATATTCTCTTGAGTATACTAACATTCTCTGATAAGCATGGAGATACTATTAGATTGCTTAGAAAATCCTGCTTTTATTAAAAATAAGGCAAAGATAATCTTCTTGCAGGTATGGAAATTATTGGACTCAGAATTGATAAGGTTGTCCTATATCATAGTAATAATCATATTATATAGGTCATATAATCTACCTTATTATGATTAAACTAACAACTTCACAGCATGCCTCATTCAAAATATACTGAATAGTAAATAGTTAGCAGAACAAATTTTAGTTGTGATATGTTTTATGATTTATGAAAATAGTGCCATTTTTCCAATTATTAAAGTAATATATGTTCAGGGTAAAACATATTAAGATAATATTAAGAAAAGAGATGTTTAAAAAGTTAAAATAATTCTTACCCATATAACCCACATGTAATCACCATCAAGATGTGAGATATACAACCTTACAACCTTTGCGAATTTTCTCCATGTCTATGCTTTACAGTTATTAAGAACAGGAAAAAATGGAAAACGTGAGGGCAGTCTTCTAAGAGTTGAATTATTATGAGAACATGCTTTGTTGTTGATATTGATAACCAAATTCAGGTTCCTAGAACATGTGTCTTTTAGCCACAAGAAACATGGTTAAAACAAATTTCCCACAGTTTGGAAAGAAAACCAAGGCATAACAATATGGGAGTCAAGATAGCACTGGCAAATTCTTAAAATATGTTTAAATATCAAATAAAAATACAAACTTTGAATTGTTTTCAGAATTGAGATTATTGATTTATACCCACAGCTAATTTTACGCTTTGATGTTAACATGGAGAGCATTCTTATCCTGGATTTTGCATAGAGCTGTTCGAACAGTAAGATATATATATGTGCATCTGTCACAGATTTGTGATTCATACGTCTTCAGGAAAGTCATGTGAAATGTTTAGTTTAAATAGTCTATTAGCCCAATGAACCATTTTACTTATGATTATTTCATATAGCTATCTCCTCCTTTGATTCCCCAATTATATAATCAAAAATTTTAAATTGTAATATTTGTTAAATTGGAAATGTAAGCCACTTCCAAGATGTGATAAAGAAGTTGTACTGAGAGCACTAATTAGGAACACTGAGAGGTCATTTTGAGCCTTTCACATCAGACATGTAGAATACATTAAAATTAATGTGATGGAATATACTCATTGATATCTGTCACCCGTTAACTCAGTCGGAACACACTGAATTAAACTCCATGGGCTCTTTCAGCCCTTGCTTCAGGAAGGGCAGGCACTTAGGAGGGAGCTGGGTGCCCCAGGGACCCAAAGTCACAGTCTAGTCGTCAGATACCATCTACTTGATCCAACTACCTGTGGCTCCCAGCCTCCAGTCCAGGGTAAGCACAGGCTGGAGGCAGCAGGTTCATTATGGGACAGCATGGTTTTTCTCATTTGATAGGTGGTAATCATCATGGAACTGGTTATGAAACATTCACCAAGCATGCCTTTCTGTTTCTCAGCACAAACAATTGTGAGAGCATTCCCGAAATTTAATATGACTAAGTATATGGTAAAACTTATTTTTATTTTTTTAATAATATTTTTATTTTAGAATAGTTTTAGATCTACAGAAAAGTTGTGGAGAGAGTTCCTGACAGCACGTACACACTTTCCCCTACATTTGTCACAGTTAATGAAACAGTATTGATACAATATTATTAACTTCTTCAGATTTCCTTAGTTTTTACCTCATGTCCTTCTTCTCTCTCACCGTCCTGTCCAGGATATCATGTTACATTTAGTTGTCATGTTTCCTTAGGTTCCTGTTGACTGTGACAGCATCTCACAGTCCTTGTTTTTGATAAGTTTCCTTGTTTTGACAGTTTTGAGGAATACTGGTCAGGTGTTTTGCAGAATGTCCCACAGGTGGGGTTTGTCTGATCGCAGCATATCAAGGGTACATACTATCAACATGACTTATCACGGCTGACATTGGCCCTGATTACCTGGCTGAGGTCATGTCTCTCAGGTGTCTTCACTGTGAAGCTACTCTCTTTCCCCACCCCTTCCATGCTGTCCTCTTTGGAAGGAAGTCACTATACACACACAGCCCACACTTCACTGGGGAGTTCAGCTTCAACTTCCCAAAGACAAGGTATCTACATAAATTATTTGGGATTCCTCTCCCAAAGAGGTTCACTTTTTTCTTTTTTAGGTTTGGTTGTTTTTCTTTTTTTTTAATACAAATTTTAAAGGTTATACTCTGTTTACAGTTATTATAAAGTATTGACTATATTTCCCATGTTGTGCAAACATCTTTGTAGCCAATCTTATACCTAATAGTTTGTACCTCCCACTCCCTCACCACTATATTGCCCCCCCCCCACTAGTTTGTTCTCTATATCTGTGAGTCTGCTTCTTTTTAGTTATATTCACTAGTTTGTTGTATTTTTTAGATTACACATATAAATGATATACAGTATTTGTCTTTCTCTCTCGGACATATTTCACTTAGCATAATGCCTTCCAAGTTCATCCATGTTGCTGCAAATGGCAACATTTTGTTCTTTTTTATGGCTGAGTAGTATTCCATTTTTCACAGAACTGGAACAAATAATTTTTAAACTTGTATGGAAGCACAAAAGATACCAAATAGCCAAAACAATACTGAGAAAGAAGAACAGACTGACTTCAGAAGAAGACATTTCTTGACTTCAGATTATACTACAAAGATACAGTAATCAAACAGTATGGTACTGGCACAAAAACAGACACATAGATCAATGGAAAAGGATAGAAAGCCCAGAAATAACCCCACACCATATTGTCAATTAATCTACAACAAAAAAGGCAAAAATATACAAAGAAAAGACAGTCTCTTCAGTAAGTGGTGCTGGAAAAACTGGACAGTTACATGTAAAAGAATGAAATTCTCTAATACCATATAGAAAAACAAACTCAAAATGGATTAAAGACATAAATGTAAAACTAGATACAATAAAACTCCTAGAGAAAAGCATAGGCAGAATCCTCTCTGACATAAATCACAGCAATATTTTTTTGATTTGTCTCCTAAAGTAAAAGAAATGAAAGCAAAAATAAACAAATAGGACCTAATTAAAAGTTTTTGCACAACAAAGGAAACCACCAACAAAACAAATAGACAACCTACTGAATGGGAGAAAATATTTGCAAATGATATGATCAATAAGGGATTAATATCTGACATATATAAACAGCTCATATCACTTAACATCAAAAAAAAAATTTAAAAATGGGCAGAAGAACTGAATAGACATTTTTCCAAAAAGGAAATCTAGAGAGCCAACAGGCACATGAAAACATGCTCAAAGTCATTAATTATCAGGGAAGTATACAAATCAAACCCACAATGAGATATCATCTTATACCTGTCAGAATGGCTATCATCAAAAAGAACACAAATAACAAATGTTGGCAAGGATGAGGGGAAAAGGGAACCCTCTTACACTATTGGTGAGAATGTAAATTGGTGCATCCACTGTGGAAAACAGTATGGTGGTCTCTCAAAAAACTAAAAATAGAACTACCATATGACCCAGCAGTTCTACTCCTGGCTATATATATATATATATATATATATATATATATACCCCAAAATATTAATTCAAAAAGATACATGCACCCCAATATTCGTAGCAGCATTATTTACAACCGCCAAGATATGGAAGCAACCTGTGTCCATCAACAGATGAATGGATACAGGTGATGAGGTTCACTAGCTTTAATCTGCATCCCTCAATTAATATTTAAAATGCAAGTTGGTCATGACTTCAAACTGGAGTCATTACACATCTTAAACTGCCATTCACTGTCATTTTCTACCCAGTTACTTAATTTCCTACATTCCTGGAAGACTGAGGCCACAGCAGGTCCCCATGGGTGTGGATTGATTTGGAACTCATTGAACACCTCAGAGGATGTGTTCTCTCTCTTTTATTCCTTTCCATTTGCTCTTCCTTTGATGATAAGTCAGTGAAATTTTTTCTGTGGAAGTTATAGTCTTCTTTTTTTTCTTTAACATTTTCAGAAGGTTTTAATTCATTCAAGGACACAAATAAAATTAGTCATAAGTTCTTTTCAGCGGATTTGTGTCGTTTTCTTTCTGTTTACTGGCTTTTCATTTTCTACAGTTGAGCACAAAATGTTTTATTAACCCACAGCCTGATTCAGATTTAAAAGCACACATTCATACTTAGGCTATATATTTAGTAAACAAGTCTATTAAGAAACTTTTAAAATATTTTAGGTGAACCTAGAAAAGACTCTTGAATTTTATTGGCCTCAGTGTCCCCATCTGTGAAATAGAACTACCACTAGCAATTTATTACAGTATATTATATACGTACTATTTTATATATATAATAGTATAGGTAATTTACATAAATAATTGGTATCATATATACCAATAAATAGTACATATTACTATAAAACAAAATAATAAAAATTTTAATGTATTTTTTATGGAATTCACATTTTAAAAAATATCATGCTTTCAATAAATTATTATCAAGTGGTTTTTTTTGTGCTGAGTCTTGTATTACAGTGGGGACATGAGGAGGAAATCAACAAGATCCTGTTCCCAAGAAATATCAATCCTATGGGAGTTCTGTCCAGGTAACAAACTCTCCATCCACATTGATCCAACGCAACAATCTGGAAATAATAACTCACAAAACTTATATAAGACCTGCAGTTCTGCACAATGTTTCCAATCATTTCTGTAAAATCAAAGACAAAAGATGTTTCTGATTTTGATGTGTGTGGGTGTATCTTCTTAAAAAAAAGAAATAAGAACAAAAATTTCAACTCACAAATAAATCATAAGTCAATTTGGGGGTGAAGAAGCTAGCAGAGGAAGCTTACAGAGAATTTATTATGATGCTTAAGTACTTTGAAATGTGAGTTTCCTAGCAGAGGAAGCTTACAGAGAATTTATTATGATGCTTAAGTGCTTTGAAATGTGAGTTAGAAGGATAAGTACTGAAGGAGGCTAGATTTCTGTGGCCTTTTCAGTATAAATTCAAACCAACATTTCTTTGGGTCTGTCATCAGAGCTTCAAAGTCCCCCAAGACACAATCACATCCTAATATTCTTGATAAAAGTCTGAGTGTTCAGCCTCAGATGCAGAATGAAGAAAAAGAAACTCTGTCTTCTAGGATTTTAGCACGAAAAAGCAAGCACAGGTGGGAAGCACAGGCTATGAAGAGACACAGAGAAATCCCTCCCTTCCTCCCTCTCTCCCATCCCTTGAACCCAAAATTGCTGACATTTTCAGCCCAGCTCCATTTCCTTTCTCATAAACACCTGGTTGCCAACTCACTACTCAAACACATCAGGATTCAGAGATGCTATGTCTGCAAGGCCAGCTATAGAACTGCCAGTCACAGTGAAAACGGAAAATGCAGGACCCTTTGTGCACAATTATTGAGAATTTCAAGATGGCAACAACGGAGCCTGAAATCAAGTACCAGTCTCTTTTGAGGGGCTGACCCTGTGCCATTGTATAGTCACATGCCCCTGAAGCCAGCTCTGCAGACTGGACATGCAAAATACTCAACAGGGAAAATTTTATTTCAGAATTCCAGATTGGCTTTTCTTTTAGATAAGTAGTTGGAAGTAGGGAAGAACTATTGTTTCCAGCCTGCTCTGTCCAATGGGAAATGTCAGGTGTTAGAACTTCCTTTAGCCAGGAGCCCCTTAATAAGAAGAGTGGGAAGCAGTGTGATGGGGAGGTGTCTATATGGGAAAAGAGAAAAGGAGAGTCTCACATCACAGCTGGGAGGGGGGTGTTTGGGGAACCAGAGAGAGGATGAGAGTAGAGAGAGGTTGTTCTTGTCATTGTTGTTTCCTTTAAGAATATGAGAAAGTTAGGACTTCCTTGGTGGCACAGTGGTTAAGAATCGGCCTGCCAATTCAGGGGACATGGGTTCGAGCCCTGGTCTGGGAAGATCCCACGTGCCGTGGAGAAACTAAGCCCATGCACCACAACTACTGAGCCTGTGCTCTAGAGCCCGTGAGCCACAACTACTGAGCTCGCGTGCCACAACTACCGAAGCCTGAGCGCCTAGGGCCCATGCTCCACAACAAGAGAAGCCACCACAATGAGAAGCTCACACACCGCAACAAAGAGTAGCCCCTGCTCGCGGCAACTAGAGAAAGCCCACGCGCAGCAACAAAGACCCAATGCAGCCAAAATAAATGAATAAATAAATAAAACAAATTTATTAAAAAAAGAAGAAAACAGTTGCAAAAAAGTTTTAAAAAGAAAGAATATGGGAAAGTTGAGATAGAAAGGAAGATTGGGCAAAAGTTTACTATGCATAAAGAATAAACTTCCATTTTAGAATTTTTTTCAAATGACATAAAGATTTGCATTTCTACAATTAAAGGTATTATACCACATTACAGTTTCAATGAATATGATTCCATAACCAAAAATGGCCATGTAGAACCCTGGGTTTCATAGGAGTTACGTAATAAAAATATTATTAGTAAATTCCTAATTCATTACCATCAGTTTTTTTGCCTTAATAGAAGTTCACTTGATGGACTTAGTAATGCAAGTCACAAATTAAGCCTTAAGTCAAAGATTCACTTGAAAGAGAGAATCCTGAGAACATATTGATTAAAGTGTTGCAGGGATGCCATTCACAGCTTTATTCTTCTCAATGCTGCTACAACTGGTGGAATAAATAGACCTCTCTGCTCTTATTGATATATTCCAAATTAAACAACAAAATAATATATAGGAAATAAAAAGTGTTATTAGGTTAAAATAGTTTTACCAGCATCTTGATCTAATAGCAGCTCTCGGTTGGTGTTATTGCGTCAACTATAGAATTTCGAAAGTCTAGAGAAAAAGACAAAATCATATTCTCCAAAAGATTCTCCCCTAATAAACTTCCCTGAACTGGGCATTGGGAAGCAATCAATTTAGGGTCTTAGGGCCTGACAACCCCTTGGAAGAGAGCAGAGCTAAGTGTTAGATTGACAGCCTCTTATGAAATCTGAGAAGCTGGACAAGAATATACAGGCTTTAGGGTGGTGTGAAAGCCATACGCATTCAATAGAAACCTTCCATTGAATTTTGCATTTTGCCCTTTTTGTGATCTGCAGCACCATGGCTATTCCCTCGAGTGAGGTGCAGCTTCCAGTCACCCAAACCATCACAAGGGTGAACAAATTACAACCGTTCTGGACCCAGACAACCTTCCTCTATTTCACCTTCACTACAGTATTCAATAAATTCCATGAGATAGTCGACATTTTGTCATAATATAGGCTTTGTGTTAGATGATTTTACCCAACTGTAGGCTAGTGTAAGTGATCTGAGCACATTTCAGGTAGACAAGGCTAAGCTATAATGTTAATTTGGATGCATTTTTGACTTATGATATTTTCAACTTACAATGGGTTTATCAGGATGTTACCCATCCTAAGTCCAAGATGATCTATATACCTGAATAGAAGGCTGACTCACCTTCACACAAATCAGCCCAACCTTACAAATGCCAAGGAAAAATTAAGGGCTATCCCACCCGTGGTTTCAGTTTTGTTGCTGAAATGTACAAAGAAGAGGGAAACAGAAAAATAGTACTAATCTCAGAAATTCTCTATTTAATTCTTTCCTCTAGAGAACTATTTTCACTAAATTGCACTTTGGCCTTATGGCACTGGTGTACATTGAAAACCAATAAAAATGCCTCTTTGTCTACTGTAAGAAAATTGTTGAAAACATCATTGTTGAGAACAGTCATATCTCTGACATAGGACCCTAAGGAAAAATGTTTCTTTGCACATGTTCTGAACAACAGATGAGTAAGGAGCTCCTAGTTCTGCCTTTGATGAGACTCTAGAGAGAAGGGCATCCCTTTCCTATCAGAATTATGTCTTCAATGGAGATGTTTCCTGTAGGTCCGAACAAGAAGCAACATTCAGAATTTAGAGAACAGAGTCACATTGGATAGGGATTGTGGCAGCCACCCCCTGATAGTGTTAGGGGTCCCAATAGAGACAGTTTAGCTAGCAACATCATTTATAGGACAATGCTGGTCCTCAACTCTATGGCATCTTTATACTTGAAAAATGTTTTTAAAGGATGAATATCAAAGCAACTTTCAGGAGGAAATTAAGAAGCAATGGCAATAAGTATTCTGAGAAATGCAAGAAGGTAAAGAGAAAAGTTCCATCCACTTAAAGATGTATGTGAATGAAAGTGTACTAATGGGTTGATTGTGTATGTGAAGTGTCTATATGTATACACACACGTAATTACATACTGTGTGTGCAGTGTGTATATACAGTTGTATGTGTGTATATACATACACACCATAAACACACTGTCAGCCCATTGGTACAGTTTCATACGCACACTGATATATGATTTTACATGTGTACATATACATATAATTGTATGAGCATATATATATGATAGTATATGCATATATAGTTTTACATATATGATTGTATATATATTGTATATGTTTTATGTATGATTGAATATGTATATATACACATATTATGGCACATAGATATGATTATATATGTGCATATGTATTTTTATATGTTTACATACGTGTATCTGTGCATGCATGTGTGTATATTATACATTTTTAGTTTTTAAAGCACTCAGCAGCAGTCTACCACATTATTCCTGAACTTGGTTACTTCCTTGACTTATCAACCAGTGAAGTAAAAATGTAACCTTGATTCCCAGTATAAGCTCAGGAAGCCCCGATGATTCACCATGGACTTTGGGACTTACCTGACTAAGGTCAACGTGGTGGGGAATTAGATATATTATATGTGTTATATATATATATATATATATATATATATATATATATATATATATATATATAACATACATAACACATTATGTATGTTATACATATATTATGTGTGTTTTATATATATATTATGTATGTTAATAAATTAACATATATTAGTATGTTAATACTGCTGGTTCCTACCTCCTGCAATACAGTATAATACAGAAGAAAAATAGTGTGACAGTGTCGGTCCCTTGACCAATCATATATATATAAAACTATATATGCATATACTATCATATACGTGGAACTGGTTTTCACTACCCCTAGGATGAGGGTTCATTAGTTTCATATCACTTCAAGTTGAGGTGGAAAGTCAGTTTGCTGTCCTCCATGGCTGTGGTTCATGGACAGTTAGTTTCAGCCTCACTGAAGAATGTGTTGGAAATTCAGAGTCTCAGGCCCCAGTCTAGTCCTACTTAAGCAGAATCTCGGGGAACAGAACCAAGAAACAAGCTCTCCAGGTGATACACACCAAAATTTGGGAAGCAAAGTTGCCTTAGAGGTACAAAGCTGATGTGTTTTTTGCTGGATTAATGCAGGCTGTCAGGAAAATATGCAGTCTCCAAGGGAATGAAAGGGTGGGAGGCTGACTTACTTTTATTCGGGGAATTTGGGAATTACTAAACAGCTGAGGAAGAGGAACGCTTTGCAGTATAGTATTAAGATTTGGTAATTACCAAAACATCTAGGGAGGCAATATCCTGCCAGAGGCAGGGCTATGAAAGTGAAATGTTCTTAATACAGTTATATTTCCTGATGCATTTAAAAACATATCTGGTTTTGCTAGTTTCTAAACTAAAGCTGATAAGGAATTGGCACTTGTGAGTCTGAAGAGGCCAAGAAGATCACACTTTACCTGTTTTGCTTTTTCCCAAAATTGAACAGCTTTGTATCATAAACAGTTGAGCACTCATCCTGAAATTGTAAGGAATTACTGCCAAAAAGAGCATCCTGCTATGTGTTTCATTACTGTTGTTATTGATCATTGATGAGTAATAGCAAAAAACTAGGGATTATTCTGAACACAGGTTTGGAAGTCCATCTGGCCATTGGGCTCAAAATGCAAATGAGTCAGATGAGTGTCACACTTGAAGAGGGAGAGCAGAGGAGAAAGCTATCACGTGAAGCCACCAACTCCATGTCACAGACCATCTAAATCATTTGGTCTATCACCTGTGTTTTCTTAATTCAAGTTTGCCAATGTCCAGATGCTGAAGCTACTTTCCTTTTCCTCATCCTGCTAGAATTTACATAGCACTTCAGAGCTATTAGGCTTTTACCCCGTTCACTGTGATAATCAAAAAGAATTGCAATTCTGTTTTCCTGGTAAAGAATCTAAGGCATTGACAGTTCAAATACGTGATGTATTTTTGAAGCCATCACAGTGGCCAACAGCATTGACTTGGGGAACCTTAATTCTTTACTTGCCATCTTCACTCCTGGACCGAAACACATTTTGCACATAGAATACTTGCATTGATTTAGTCATGAAATTAAAAGTTTACAGACGTTTTAAAAAACTAACCACCTCTCATCTGCTTAGGTTAGATCAGAAGGCTTAAAATCATAAAGCCAATCCCAGGTTGAATAATTGAAAACCAAAGGGGCATAGATGCCAGTTGTTACTCTCCCTTGCCTACAGACCCCCAGTTCTGTCTGGGTAGCAATATTCACCATAATTACATGTAGCCCAAGTTCAATCATTGGTGAGTCGGTTTCCTTTTGATGTAGGTTTGGACAAGGGACCAAGTTCTGGCAAAGATGTAAGAGGAAGTGTGCTTGAAGTTTCTGGGAAATGTTTTCTTCCTGATACAAAAGAAAACAAGAAGAGAAAGCCCCTCTTGTCACTGCCACCTTCTTTTCTGCTTGGGACACTGCCCAAGAGAATGTAGATGCTTGCCATCCTGCAGCCATAAAGGTGATAAACCATCAAAGGTGGAAGAACAGCATGACAGGAGGAGCCTGGTTCATGGATGCTTGCTCCCCAGCCCCGGAATGCACCACCCCCCGCAAGCTGTTATGTGAGATCAAGAAACTCCTATTACTTAAGCCACAAGAGTGAGGTACTCTGCTATTCACAGCCAAATGTGTTTCATTAATACTCTACAGAATAATATTCACAAGCCATTACCAAAACTCTATACGACAAGTAAGAGGAGAAAATAAATCAAAATTTGATAGATTTTATCATAAGGCATAGAATACTTGGAAACTAAAGTTTCATGTGGCTTGCTTTTAGTTCTCCACAATCCTTCTTGGAGTTCAGATTCAGTATAAAAGAACTCTTTTATGAAGTGAGACAGCATGGCTGAGATATTCACATAAGAGACAAAATAAGACTTTTTGCATCACCAGAATGTACTGGAAACAGCTAGCTGTGGGGCATATGTTGAAGAACAAAAAGCAGAGAAACAGTAGGACATGTGATATAGATTAAAATCTGGTCTAATTAAGTACCAGTTTCATAGTAAGAAAACTTAAGAGCAAATAAAAGCATTTTTCCCCCTCAAGTTAATATGGGAAAATCTCAGACTGAGAGATTTCTTTTTCCATTCCCGAAGTAAATCATAACTAATAAAGTTTTTTTTAAGTAAAATGCACTAATACATTGCATCATATTTGTGATGTTTATCAAAGAAAATTGGAAACTGTGAAGTGTAATAAGCAATAGTGCATCAAACTTTCAGAATGTGCTGCCCTCAGGGATTCAGAGAAGGTAACAAGCATAACATTATGCAGGATGCTTTTGCTGCTAGTTTTCCAAAATGACAGCTACGAGAAGCCTGGAGAGAGAGGGAAATAGTTCTTTGCACAGACACAGAATTGACTTTAGTTGGTCTGTGCCCACATACAGAGTCAAGATAGTGTCATATGGAAGGTAGATATGATCAGTGACCATGAAAGGAAGAGCCTGGAGAGGAGGTGTGTCTGATAAGTTAAAGATAAATGTAGAGGTGGTTAGCTCAGCTGAATAACCCTTCAGGTCCATGAGTATTTGTCATAGGAATAATCATTCGACTCTTAACTTTTCCATGATGTGGGGATAGAGCTGCTTGGAGTCAGCTGAGCCTCAGTTTTCCCACCCTCCAAGCCCTACATCGGCTGAATGAAAAATTCACTTAACTTCCCATGCCTCGGTTTACTTGTCTGTAAAATATGATAGAACTAAGTGATTGCAATGAGTCTGATTCTCTCATCTAACAGATGAAGCAAACCTTGAAGGTAGTACAGGATCTCAGAATTGGGATGGGTCTGGGGACCGGCTTTTCAAGCTTGCTCAATTAACAGATGAGAAATGGAGGCCCAGAGAGGCAGGTCCATGTCTGCAAGGATTCATGACTGACAAGTGATAGATAGGACTATAGCCCAGGTGGGATGACCAATCATCTCAGTTTTCCAGGGATTGAAGGATTTCCCAGGACGTGGGATTTTCAGTGCTAGAGCCAAGAAAGCTCCAGGCAAACCAGGATGCACTGAATACCTTAAGACTGGGTCAGCTCATTTCCATCTCCCTGAACCACTTCTATGTACCATAAAAATATGCTTCCAGTGTCACACCACTCTGGTGACATACAACCTCTGCAGAGGCACTCCATGAATGGCTGGGTCCCCATCCACTCACTGTTGGTGACATTGATGATCAGATCTTGCCCTGAGGGCTCATCCACATCTTCCAGCTCAGTCCACTCAGCAGGAACGCAGGAGATTTCATGGCAGAGACTCCTTCAAAGGAAAAGTAAGGAGGGATGTAACTTTGTGTCCACTCGGAGCTGTAGCTGCCTGTGAAACACAGTCTGCACAGCATCCAGGGGCCTCTGCAACCACCACACCTAGTCAAGTTTATTCATGATGATGCCCTAAACAACAAGTAGCAGAAACCAGGGCAGGAAGTAGCCAAAACAATAAAGAAATGTATTATTAAACATACAATACTAAGGAACAGAGTGATCAGGCATAATATGAAGAGTTGTAAAACTATTTCATTTAAAACATTTTTTTTCTGTCTCCTCTGTTTCCCTTAATAGCAGCCTCATCCTGGTCTATTCATGGCTTCAAAATGCTGCCTATGAAAAGTTATGTGCTTCCTGGTCATGTTCAGTAGAAGACTGAGATGTGAAAACATGCCCCTAAATGTAACTATAAATTCTAAATTGTGTGCCCAGCCCTAAACCACGCACTGTCATTGGGGTATGTCATGTCAACTGAATAAGACCGCTTTCTGACGCTAGGAATGAAGTGGATGCTTGAACATAAGTAGGACTCTGTTTTATAAAAGGAAATGGGAAAGGATGACAGGTAGACAACTGCACTTAAAATCTGTTGTCGGGGAGTTCCCTGGTGGTCCAGTGGTAAAGAATCCGCCTTGCAATGCAGGGGACGCGGGTTCGATCCCTGGTCAGGGAACTAAGATCCCACATGCCACGGGGCATCTAAGCCAGTCTGCCACAACTACGGAGCTCACATGGCTCAACTAGAGCCTACATGGTGCAAACTACAGAGCCCACGTGCCCTGGAGCCCGTGCACCACAACTAGAGAGAGAAAACCCCACCACCACCACTAGAGAGAAGCCCGGGTGCCTCAACAAAGAGCCCACTCGCTGCAAGGAAAGATCCCACATGCCTCAACCAAAAAAAAAATAAATAAATAACAACTGTTGTCAACCCAGCACCATCCCTATCCTTCCAACTCTCCCTTATATTTCAATGGTTAAAATCCCTTAACTGCATCTCCCAGAAGCCCTCATTCATTTGATACTGGTACAAATTCTTCCAAAGTGAAACAATTCTGTGAAAAGTGGAAGGCAGAAGAGAAGCAGATGCTGTTATTCTCTTCAGGCAGCAGCTGACAGAGTTGTGCACGGACTGCAGTCCCAAGGAGCCCCATGGCTTCCAGGGGTTCTGTGACTTACTCACAGCAGCAGGCAGCAGACATAATTGGAGGCAACATCCTATGATTCCTATAATTCCTGATTTCCTAAATGTTAGCAAGAGTTTTCCTTGACCTTTATTTCCCAATCCTTCCAAATAGTGCTGCAAATACCTATTGCTTGGTACTACATTTTTTCCTGTTTAAAATAGCTAGAAGATTGTCAGTGAAGAGTTATGGTCCAACTTCAACTTATTTCAAACCCAGCATCCACTACACCAGGAAAGGGAAGTTGGGAGGTGATATTGAAGAGGGTGACTCTGATGAGCATAAATGCTGCTAGATCAGTGGTTCCCAACCATTTTAGCACCAGGGACCAGTTTCATGGAAGACAATTTTTCCACGGTCGGGAGCCGGAGGGTGGTTCAGGTGATAATGCGAGAGATGGGAGCTATGGGGAGCGACGGGGGAGCCGTAGATGAACCCTCACTTGCTCGCCTGCCACTAACCTCCTGCTGTGCAGCCCATTTCCTGACAGGGTGCCAAGCAGTACCAGTCCGCGGGCTGGGGGTTGGGGACCCCTGTGCCAGATAACTCAGAGGAAGGAGTGCCAAGAAGGGAAGTAGTATTTGCACTGTCCTTTCTAATCTCCTTCACAACATTTTACAGGATTATTTTAGATGCTTAACTAACTTGTCAACATTCATGTAGTGACCAGATAGAGACCCCTTCACACACCAAACTTACTTACATTCGGTGGCCCCAGATTATACATGCCTGGAATCTCTCTGAATGGAACAAAATAAGAAGCACAAGAGATAAAGGAGACAGACTTGACAGGGTGAACGTAAATGACAACATCTTTCTCTCCACTCTCTGTTCAAACCCTACTGTAGACGTAGCGATGGCTCCTACCCTCCCTGCTACTTCTAGTCACAAGAATAGTCTCATTTAAATAATCAAGATGGCTATTTCATGGTAATAATCATAATTCTGAACTGTCCTTAAAGTTTTATCTTTCTTCATTTGGATAACGCCTTTTGTTGGAAAAGCTGTCACGAGCTAGGGGCGTAAGATCAACTATCCCTCTCTGCTTGTCTTGCTCTTCTACTTTCTTTCCCCTCCCCTCTAGCTACAATTCTGGCTTAGTCTTATAGATGAGGTGGTCAAGAATACAGTAAAACTGGATGGAGGTACTTGGAATCTGGTACCGATGCCTCAAGACTTTGAAGAGAAAGAGAAAGAAAGACCCCTATCTCACAGTGCTTATCAGAGCTTCTTCAGTATTCTGCCTCGGGTAATCTAATGTCTCTCCTTATTCTGGCTGTGTCCCTCAACCTCTGTGCAGTGTCAATCACCCCTCTACTGGGTGACTTTGCCTCTCTATGTGTCCTTTGTGGGTAGAATCTCTTTCAGGCTGGATCCTTTGCCTCTTCCCATTGTAAAGAGCCCACACCCTTGGCCGGCTGCCAGTGCCTGTGTAGTTGGCTCCCCTATTGCCCTTTATAACTTTTCTCTGCCGCAAGCATGCAACTGCAGCTTCAGGTTTTCATCTTCAGTCTTCAGGAGGCAGGAATCAAGGGTGTTTCTCTTTCGCTTACTAAGATTGCATAATCCATGACCTAAAACTTACATGTGCAAAAGGACCATTTATGTTGCTCAAGGAGTCTATGAGTCAGAGTTCAGACAGCATAAGGAGACTATCCCATGATGTCTGGGGTTCAGCAGAAAGACTCGAAGGTCAGGGGTTAGGTTCTAAAGGCAGTTCACTGGTATGTCGGGTGACTAATATGGGATTTTGGCTGGGGTCTCAGTCCCTCTCCAAGGAACTATCTATGTGGGCTAAATAAGGCTTCCTCACAGCCTTAGGGCTGTATTCCCCCAGAACGAGTATCCCTACAAGAAGGACTCAGATGGAGGCTGGATCATAAAATAGAAGTCGGGCTTCCCTGGTGGCGCATTGGTTGGGAGTTCGCCTGCCGAAGCAGGGGACACGGGTTCGTGCCCCGGTCCGGGAAGATCCCACATGTCGTGGAGCGGCTGGGCCCGTGAGCCATGGCCACTGAGCCTGCGCCTCCGGAGCCTGTGCTCCGCAACGGGAGAGGCCACAACAGTGAGAGGCCCGCGTACCGCAAAAAAATAAAAATAAAATAAAATAAAATAGAACTCACACAGCATCATTCTGTCCTCTAGTAGAGCAGGCACTTTCCACCCAGATTTAGTGGGAGGTCAGAGCCTCCTCCCTTTCTTGGCAACTGGTCAGGTTGTGGAAGAACATGATTACTCTGGGCGTTTTAGGAAAAGACAATATGCTAAAAAGTCCTTACTTTCCAAACTGCTATGGACAGATATCATATTCCCAAGCCCTTCTCACTTAGCCTGAGGTCAGGAAAAGCACCTTTATCCTCTCCTCCATGTGGGGAGTAGAAAGAGGAAAAAGATGCCACAAATATCAACTACACGCTGCAAAGAAATTCTCTTTTCAGCTTCCAAACTAGCCCTGTTTAACTTTCAAGGTGGATGTTGGGCTAAGGAGGCAAACAGGTCTTCACATCATTTGCAAATCCTGTATAAGAGGTCTGGCACCTGAGTTTGGAAACTTGAGGAAGATGCATATTTTTTCTACCCTTGCTCTTTAGAGACACTGCTGAAATGGAAACAGAGTCTCATATAAGCATCTCATTAATTAGAAAGTAGAATCTGGCAGCACATAAAAGGAATACTGTCATATTTAGTGGAGTTAATTTTAGAAATGCAAGGATGGGTCAATATTTAGAAATCTATCAACATAATATATTTGTCACCCATAAAATACTGAGTGCTTTTACAAAACGATAGAAAAAGCATAGAATTTCATGGGAAACAGGCTACGGACATAAAGTGGTAAGTCACATAGGCACACAGGTACAAATAATCAATGGATAAATGTACAACCTCATTCAATAAACAGATCATGCAAATTAAAGTAAGTACTATTTTTAATCTAAAAAAATTATAGATAATATAGAATACTGCTACTCAGGTTTTTTTTAATACTCTGTCAAGATTCAGCTAAATAATGTCATCGCTTTATTAAAGCTTTCAATGATTCCTCTAAAGGGAAGGAATCCTAGCCCTTCCCCCCCCCAACCTCCCCCATGCCCTTCACTGATAACACTCTTGTGGCATTTTCTACTATTCATCTTTGCTATTTGTGCATAGGTCTCATCTTTACCTCTAGATGGTATTTGCTTCAAAGGCAAGAACCAAGTCTTACAAATCTTTTGTATCCTTAATGGCACTTAGCTCAATACCTTATACAGCATTTATTGAACAACAAATACAAAAATAATGTTAGTAATAAGTCTGATATTTATTGAGTTCACTGTGAGCCCAGCATTGTACCAAGCACTTGATACGAATCATTTAAGCCTCACAACCTTAGAGATAGATACTGCTATTAGTCTAATTACAGACTAGGAATCGAAGACATAAAGAAGATAAGCAATTTGCCTATGCAAAAACAAATCTCTTCATTTCAACAGCTTTCTTTTCTCTAATGAGCCTATCAATGCATCCTGGAGGTCTTAGAGTATTTTTTTTTTTTAGCATACAATGATAGAGAAAGGGAGGAAAATGAGAAAATTTTCTGAAGAATAAAAATACAGGCAAAAGAATGGTATACACATTCAAAGAAGGAACCAAGGATTTTATTCTAAAGCTATCTGAAATAAGAATTAGAGAAATGGAAAATGTAAATGTAGTAAATGTATGTTGCTGTTTAAAGATGGTCATCTTAAGGAAAAAAAACTGGTTATATCACTTTTAAAAATTTAAAATCATCTTTAAAATGATGGGAAAAAAGAAAAACTCTAATTTACAGGTAGATCAAATGCGTGCCAGAATGCATTTTGTCTTCTAATTCTTCTTGAATGAGTGTTTAAATGAAATTTCTCTATTTTTATTGATTATAGCTTTCTGTAACTCAACCCATCTTCCTTTTAAAAGGAGTGTTAGTATGATAAGAACTAAAATTCTGTGTACTTTTTAAATTGACTCCCACAGCCCTATGCCTTTGAGGATATATAATTTGCATCATCCAGGGGGCAAAAGGACATGTTTTAAGAGGTTAGTTGTGGCCTTATCTACTTACCTACGGGATACAGTGCTTCTGTTCCAGAACAAAGGAAGAAACTGACTGTTTCTGCTTAAAAGTTCACAGGCTCAGAAGGCTCCAGACAATCTAGGCGTTCACCAGGCGCATGTTGTGTTGGATGAAGTTAGAACTTTGAGTCACAATTGAATGTAAATCTAAACCTTTCTGAGTATAAGCAGCTAGGAGTATGTAATTCATGGCAGAAACTTGAATTTGGAAAAGAGGAATATTAGAAGTAATAAAAACAGGAAGAAATGAAGTGAGAATCCCATAGCCTTCCTCATATCCCAGAATAAAGTAGACATGTGTTATATTCTTTCCTTCTGTGGGTCCCTTCCACACCTGTTGTTGCTTTCCTGGGGAATTAGCCAAAGTGATCTTATTTCTAAGTCCTAGTGGGGAGAAATGATTCTGTCCCAGGAACAGGAAGCCAAGGTTCACGTTTTCCACCATTCTTCTTTTTAAAAAATATCTTTGATACAGGAATATCAAAAAATATCTTTGACATATGAATATGGCTCAGGGAAAGCAAAAAGGCCCCTACCATATGCACGCAGCACAGGAAAGTTGGTTAATATGTTAATAGATGGAATTACTAAAGCATCACTGTGGCTCAGAGCTAGGTGGGTTTTTTGTTCTGTTTTGTTTTGGTTTGGTTTGGTTGGTTGATTGATTATCAGTTGCTTGGTTTTTTGGACATGTTTTGTTAGAGAAATGACCCCTAAGAGTTGAGTGGACTCTATGTCTTAATGATTTCATACATACTTAGTTGAAAATGGTTGCTCTCCTGGACACATGGTCCCCAAACAAAGTGCAGGCTCTGATTTTATTAAAGTAAAAAATTCTTCTGCACAAATCATTGCCCATTTGTTAAGGTTTACAGGAAGAATATTTTATGCATGTACTCATCCTTCAATTCTGTTTTGCACACTTACATGACCAGCACTGAGCTTTATCAAAAAATTGGAAACAGTAATTATCCCCAGAAAATCTAAAGGTAGCATGGGAGATAAAACAAGGGTGGTCTACTTGAGATCATTATCACACATTCTTGATAAAATATTATACTGCCAACAAAATCACTGTCACATATAACTGTGTTTGTATTCAAGCAGAGTTGATTGATGGGTTTTTTTTCCACTGTCACAATGATATTTGAAAGCACAATCATTCATCCATTCCCAGTTTATAACTCAGTATTGTCACCTTCACCAAGTTACTTAGCTTCACCAAGCCTCAGTTTTCTCATCTGTCTAATAATAATACTTACTTCCTGGATTTGATATGAGAAGCAAATGGGATAATAAAATGCATCTTTTCAGGAATCAAATAGCATAGCTCTTTTCAACTCTGCAAGCATATCTCCATGACTAAATCATAGACATTGGCACAAAATAAAATATAATTCTAGCAGTCAGAGGTTTCCAAGACAGAATGGCACTGGACAGTCATGATTGCTGCAACTGGGAAGTTTTAATCTTATGATACGCTGGATGGAAGTTTGCAGGAGAGATCCAAGCATCAGATGGGTGTTTTGACTAATTGACTTTCAAGATCCCCTTCTCTAACTCTCTTATATTGGTCTGTTCATGTTTCATACCCTTCCCCGGATGAGGTCTTTATTTCATTTTGTCCTAGAATAAATAAAACCCAAAAACAACAGCAGTTTGTACTCTCTGCCCAAATGCACTAGAAAAGGCCATGAGCTGACCCTTCTGATACGCTCAGCCAGTAAATACAGATGATCCCAAAGAATGTGACTTCGGTCTCCTGCCAATCTGAATATATTCATCAGGATTGACAGTTTTATGTGGCTCTTTGACTCCTGAAAAGAAGATCCAAGTGCCAAATCTAGGTCTATCTGACTTCAGAGCGCTATTCCACACAACTTTCCAGATGTATCTGTGCACTGCCATGCAAGACTGATTCAGCAGTGGAAGTACAATTTCTCAACCTGTCATCTTAACCCAGCAACCAATATTTACCATAAAGTTTGAGATCTCTACCAACAAATGACATTGTAAGGGTTGAGGAAGAGGGGAAACTGACACCATAGGAAGTTTCTGACACCCTTCTTGAATTTGATTCAGCTGGTATAGAGTTAGACATTTACTGTAATTTATTTTTCTTAAGCAGTGCTTGCAGTGGGCAATTCTAGATTTCTCTGATATCTGATGTACTGCTACTTGCAGTTAAATGAAATATCTCTTACACACCACTATCCCCGCCTTCAGTAGTTAGGCAAGACTGTGAAACTAGCTTTGGGCAATGAAATAGTGAAAGCTCTATGTCTTTTTTTCCAGGAAAACTTTGTAATAATTGCTAGAGCTTGACTTTTCAACCTCTCTCCCCCGTCACAGGGCACCTTGATGATGCATGTGAGTCTGTGGTACCATAAAACGATGTGGAATAAATAAACAGAGCAGAGCCTCCCACAGACCTGCAACCGACAGACACATAGCATGAGGGAGAAATTAACACTTGTGTTTCAAGCCACTGAAATCTGGGGTTTGTTTGTTCACTGCTAGGCTGTCTATCCTGACAGATACAATGCCCATGTATCTGTAATTAAAAGGGTTACAACAAACAGACTGCAACAAACAAACTTTGTACTCATTTCTTTCTCCAAAGCTATTGCACAGGTTTTTATTTTTCTAGAAATCTTTATAAAGGAAGCAAAATACTAGTGGAGAAATCAAAGACCAGTTGATAATGTGCTTGGTTCTTTCATTTCACAATGTGAAATGAAAGCTATCTCTATTATAGCTCTTTGTAATTAAATAGGCACTAAACTATGAGTTTTTGTAGGACAGAGAGTGAGACATACTTCTTCACGGGTATCCCAGTGCCTACCACAGAACTTTCAGAACAACAAACGCTTACTGAATAATTACTACTAAAAAAGCTTGCTCTAGGCTTCTCCTTCAAGTGCAAATTTCCATCTGTTGATGTTATCCTTACCTTAGCTTTCTAAGTTAATTTGATGTGATTCTTGGGTTAGTCAGTAGAATGTTTTGTCTATAATACTCTCCCCATCTGAAATGCATTCCTTACTTCCCTCTGATGAATTTAATTCCACCTCCTTCAGAATCACCTCCAACTGTAATCCAACTCAAGCAGTTCTCAAACCTTGTGGTCTCAGGATTACTTAACACTCTTAAAAACTATTGAGAATCCAAAGAGCTTTTGTTTACACGGAAGATAGTTATTTACATTTATTGTTTAAGAAATTAAAAACAAGAAGATTTAAAAATACATATTTATGTATTTCCTTAAAATAACAGTAATAAACCCATTACATGTGAATGTAAACAACATATTTTTATGAAAAAAACCCTTATATTTTCCAAATCAAAACATCTTTACTGAGAATGGCAGTGTTTTACATTTTCACAAATCTCTTTAATGTCTGGCTTAATAGAAGACAGCTGTATTCTCTTATCTGATTCTGCATTCAATTTGTTGCAATATCCCACATCATATATCATCTGAAGATTTTCACTGTATACTTGTGAGGGTATGAGAGTAAAAATGGAAAATGCCATCTTAGTGTGATTATGGAAATTGTTTTGAACTTGTGAAAGGATCTCGAGGACTCTTGGTGGTCCCTCTCTTTCTTCTGTGAAATGCTTTTGTATTAAGAAATCCTATGCAGAGTTTACTACTTGATTATTCTCCAAGTGTTTTCTGTATATTAGACATGGTTCCCAACCTAAATTGTAAATACTGTGAAGGCAGGGATAATGAACGCTTACAAAATACAGAAAAGTGCAAATCCTGCTATAAATATAATCACAGAATTATGACACAGGATTAGCAGGTACTAAAGTTCTATTATTTTTAGAATAAATATACCATTAAAAATAATCTAAACTTTTAACTCTTATCTTATTCAACCTCTTACCCCCAGAGACAACCAGAATAATTAATGAGGTAGTCATTTTTACAATAAGTTCTTACCCTTTTACACAAATATATCTGTGTATAATATTCAGTATTGACTTGTTTGAGTTTTCCTTATGTAAATATTGTTTTAGGCATCTTACTTCTTTCTAGCTCAGAATCTTGTTTTTGAGATCTATCCACATTGCTACTTACAAACCTCGTAATGCCATATCTTATTTTTTTCATTTCCTAGTGGTAGACATTAAAACTTCTTAAATGATCATACATAGCATAAATGACGCTAAAATTGAGTATCCCTGTTCGTGTTTCCTCAGCTTTTTGTACAATAATTGCTCTAGATTAAACCCTTAAAAATGGAATACCCGGTCCTTTGTACACGTGCGCTTTTCTGTCTTTCTATATGTAATCATTCCAAACTGTACACACCATTTATTATATTTCTACCACTAGGGTATGAGAGTTCTGTTTGCCACATACTCTATAGTGTCAGATTTTATTTATGTTTTATCGTGCGCTTTTGAGGCTAGCACTGTTTTAGGACATAGTGTGCCTTCAGCAAATACTTGTTACCTGAAGAAGCTCTAACCTGAGGTTTGGACATTTGGATGTGGACATGTGTTACAAGCATAGGCCTGCTGCCTCTTTCCTTATCCTATGTGATCCATGAAATGGACGAGCAAGCTAGATCTCATGTAGGCTCAGCAGGGTACAAAACACACCCAGAAGCTTCTTCTGTTTTCTTCCATTCCAACAAGAACTTCATGTTCCATGCTTCGTTTTGTTTTGTTTTTTTAACACCTTTATTGGAGTATAACTGCTTTACAATGGTGTGTTAGTTTCTGCTTTATAACAAAGTGCATCAGCTATACATATACATATGTCCCCATAACTCCTCACTCTTGCACCTCCCTCCCACCCTCCCTATCCCACCCCTCTAGGTGGTCACAAAGCACCAAGCTGATCTCCCTGTGCTATGCGGCTGCTTCCCACTAGCTCTCTATTTTACCTTTGGGAGTGTGTATATGTGTCCATATGCTTCTTAAGTACAGTAGCTCTACCTTCTTGCCCACATCCTTAGCCTTCAAAGCAGCCGTCCTGTTTTTGAGGTCACACTCACCAAAGCACCCAGACAAGTCCGGCTGAAGCACTTCATCCTGGACAGAAGCTGCCAGAATCCCCTTCTGCAAACCAAACTTTACTGGGGGATGCATAGTTGTGCAGTGAGAGGCTGCTGTCTGCATTCAATTACTCTACTGCGAGGCTAACGTGATTGTTTCAAGACCATACAAATTACCAGATGTCGACAACCAACTCAAATGTGTTTCCCTGTCCCTATAAGCTGATGGAAAATGTAAAACTTGAGAAAGTGTTATCTCCTTGATGGTAGTTACTTCAAAAATATATGTATCTTCTCATTTGAGGGGAATAGTGGATGTGTGTATGAGAAAATGTGATGATAGCCCTGTTGTAACCCAGCTTGGCTTAAATACCTGTGACAGACTAAGCTTGCAACCATGTGCACATTCTACATCAAGAAATACATACTAGGGATATCAATGGGAGGTGTGGAATGACATACACTAGGTACTTCCATGAACTAGGTAAAACTAGAGTCCACATATCTTTGTGATTTTCCTATAAAATAAAACTCAAATTTGCAATGAAAAATTAAGTTACATAGGGCTTCCCTGGTGGCGCAGTGGTTGAGAGTCCGCCTGCCGATGCAGGGGACGTGGGTTCGTGCCCTGGTCCGGGAAGATCCCACATGCCGCGGAGCGGCTGGGCCCGTGAGCCATGGCTGTTGAGCCTGTGCGTCCGGAGCCTGTGCTCCGCAACAGGAGAGGCCACAACAGTGAGAGGCCCACATACTGCAAAAAAAAAATTAAGTTACATAGCATGTAGGACATTTGAAAATACTATTATGATCATTTAAAAGACCAGTAATGGTTATATTTGACAGAAGAGTTGAAAGAGAAGTGTGAAAGTCACTCACTTGGCCAGACAGATCAGGATGAAGACCAGGACCCGGTGCCCCTGCACAAACATAATCATCCCTAACTCTTCTCCCCACTTTCGTGTTTATGAACAGAAGGTTCTGGTGCTCATTTCTACTGAGTTTCCAGTCCCTCAGTCATTTCCAGGGAAAACTCAAAGTTTACAGAACTTGCGATTTGACCCAACGATTTGCAAACTGTGAGTTGTTTCTGCTGTTATCAAATAACCCATAGCTACTTCCCCAGGGGATTTAGTGAATGAAGTGATCTCTGGACTTTACAAATTTCTAAATTGGAGCTTGGTTTTTTCAAATTTCATATTCTCTCTCTCTCATGCTAGAAGTTCATATGTTTATTCAGCCCACTTTTCTCCAAACCTACTGAAAAATCTACTGGGTTTTAAATGCTAGGAATGTCAATTTTAGCCCTATCAACAAAGACTTCCAAAGCTAAAGGGCTAATAATATTTGCTTTCAGTATTATCTTAGGATATTTACAACTAATTTACCATTCTTTCCCAAGAGAAAATAGTATCAGGAATAAGCAAACCTGGGGTAGCTCTACATTTAAATTTCTTACTGCTATTACATAAAAGTATTTTTTTGCATCCCAAATATACATTAATAAAGAGTTTAAAAATACACATTTTCTTTCAGAGCAGGAATTAGAGAAGGTGTAAAGTTTTGGTTTGTGAATTTCATGATTTCTTTGAATTTTGCAGTTGGCATTGGTAAGAACATACTTTTTCTCAGAGACTTATCACAAAGTCAGATAATCTGTGTACATAATATAAAAACATTCCGAAAATGGTAAACTCATTAAAATACAATAAATAAATTTCACTTAATAAAAGCAGGCAAGAAATTAAAAGGAACAAATATATCCTCAAGCTGGGAAAAATCATTTTAAACTCTCAAACATTTATTTGATATTATCTTTCCAAGAATAATGGAGCAAAAATAATCACATTCCTTTTCCTTTACATACTTTTGTTCAGAGAAACCAGATGCAGAATGAAGCTTTGCTTCCCTGCCAAACTGTCAACTTTGTTTAATATTTAAGTTTCATACAACATAAACAAAAGATGCGAAATTATTGCTAGTGGGGTAGGTTCTGATTTTGAATCATTTTTAACTGATCACTGTGTATTCTGAAAATAGACATACGTCTCCATATTCCCCAGATCTTTTGAGTGTTTCCCACTGTAATTCCAATGGTGATGAAAAGTGGAGTGGTTTTATAAATGTGGGCATGCATACATGCTTTATATAAATTTCAAGTGGTATAGTTTCCCACTACTGAAATTTCTCCATGTTCTTTTGTTGTTGTTGTTTTTTGTTTTTGTTTTTGTTTTTGTTTTTTGCGGTACGCGGGCCTCTCACTGCTGTGGCCTCTCCTGTTGCGGAGCACAGGCTCCGGACGCGCAGGCTCAGCGGTCATGGCTCACGGGCCTAGCCGCTCCGCAGCATGTGGGATCCTCCCGGGCCGGGGCATGAACCCGTGTCCCCTGCATCGGCAGGTGGACTCTCAACCACTGTGCCACCAGGGAAGCCCTTTCCATGTTTTTTTGAAGAAATATCTCTTTCAAAGAAAATTTAAAAGCTCCTCAAAGGAC
The DNA here is from genome assembly GCF_937001465.1 of Orcinus orca. Lineage (NCBI taxonomy): Eukaryota > Metazoa > Chordata > Mammalia > Artiodactyla > Delphinidae > Orcinus > Orcinus orca. The sequence continues at coordinate 110,433,335 of NC_064565.1, forward strand.
CCTCTTGATCATGACCAATTTCATATGAATCATAGACTGAGTACTCTTTTTACCTACTTCACTCCCCTGATCTGCTAAATTGGTAGTAAAAGGCTGATTATTCACAATTACTTATCCCTGCCCCATTGTGGCCATGTTTCGCTCTAGATGACATATATTTAACTATCCTGTTGACTTTGGGCTTGCCCATGTGATTTTCTTTGGCCAATGGAACAGGGGTGGAAGTTTTAGAGCCACATTCCAAGCAGAGACTTTAAGTGCGCCTGCGTGGCTTGACAATCTCTCTCTCTTGTGTTCCTGTTCTCTGCTTATAAGAACAACGTACTCCAGATACGAGCTGTTCCTTCACCCTGCGTGCCACGATGAGAAGACATGGGGAGCCCATCCAAGCCAGCATCATCAAAAAGAAACAGTGGCTGACCCAGAACCCTTATACAACACAAGTGGGAAATAAATCTACGTTGCAAGCCACTGAGTTAATGTGGTTGGTGGTTATAGCAGCAAAAGCTGACTGAAAAATAACAGAAGAGGAAAAAAGCTATAAAACCACAACAATAAAAAGCTCTAGAGAGAGGCCATCTGAGGATAAAAAGACTCAAAAATGTCTGCAAGGTGGGCGGTTGCTGGAGGAGTGTTGACTGGAACAGTTTAGGTGAAACCACAACCTACAACACTGCAGCCAGGTTGGAAAGGAACCTGCCTTGCAGAACCTGGGAAAAGCTTGGACCCAGAGATACTAGGGAACTCAAAGTCTATGAAGCCACTAACCTCACCTTCCAGTACTTACACAGCCTAAGCTCACTGGGTTAAGAAGCCCCACGTGGGTGACAATGCTCATGGTTAGCTATTGCCCCATTCTTGGATACCAAGAGATACCAGTCATTTGAGTAAAACCTGTGAGAGAGGCAAGAAAAAGACCATTATCATGGATAAAGCATATCCTTGGAGGAAAGAAAGATGATTCATGAAGAAAAGAAAAATTTAAAATTACACGAATTAGTATTCTCAGAGAGATTTGAGAAGACACTACATTTATAAAAATAAAGAATGAAACAAAACAGTGTCAAGGAAAAAGAAAAATCAGACAATAATAAAGATGTTTTGGAAATACAAAATATTGTCTGCAATACTGGTGATGCTAAGTTTGATTATTTAATTAAGGTGGTGAATACTGGATATATCTATTGGGAAGATGTATCTTCCCTGATGTAATGTAATTAAGAAATAATCCATGCAGTGGTACTTTAAGACTGTAAATATCCTCTTTCACAACCACTTTACATCCAAGCAATGGTTTTAGCCTCCATTAACAATCCTTGTCTGAATCAATTATTATATAGAAAATAGCAAAATGATATTTTCAAATATTATCATTCCTTTTACATTTATTGTCTGGTTCTGCCTTTCTCTCTCTCTTCACTAAGAAGAATATCACTAAGGACTCATGGATCTTTATTAATTTTTAGTCAATGCATTGTTATCCATTATTATCATTTTTACCTTAGATATTCAAGTTGTCACTAATTTGACTCTAGGAGCCCCTGTAAGTTGGCTCCTATGAATTATGTACTTTTAGATTAATAGAACATATTAAATGGCTAAAAAAATGAAAAATACAGAAATGTTAGATACATTATTGGGAGATAGGAACAACAAAAGAGTCTAAAAGTTTCCAGATTATAAAACAAACAAGCAAATAAATGAACAAAAAGATTTCCCATCAAGTAAAGGGAAACAGATATTTTATCAATAATATATGAGAAAATTTTCTAAAGGAAAAATAATTTCAATCTTGAATTCTTTAATTATCCAAAGTATGAATAAAGCGTGAAGGAAAAGTAGAGATATATCCAGCATGCAATGACTCAGAAAATTTATCCTGAGAACACCCTTTTTCAGGAAGCTCTATCAGGATGTATGTCTGCAAAATTAGAGAGGAAACCAAAATAAGGAAGGTGGAGTCTGGGAAGTGATAGCTGCAATGCAGGAGAGCAGAGACAGGAAATTTCACCTTGTCCTTTGTGCCACAGGCAGGGAGGGCACTGTGCTCAGCGTGGAGCTGGGCGTTGGAGGCTTCCCATGGGCAGAAATCTAGGGAAAGACAGTGTCTTGCTCACCTAGGGCTGCCATAACAAAACACCACTGGCTTGGTTGCTTAAACAACAGAAGTTCATTTTTCCATGCTTTTGGTGGCTAGGTGTCCATGATCAAGCCGCCAGCAAACTCAGTTTCTGGTGAGGATGTGCCTTCTGGCTTGTAGACAGCCGCCTTCTTATTGAGTCTTCACATGGCCTTTTCTGTGTGTGTGTTTGTGTGTGTGTGTGTGTGTGGAGAGAGAGAGGGAGATCTCTGGTATCTCTTCCTCTTATAAGAAGAAGAAAAAGTCGTATAGATTACAGCCCCACCCTTAAGACATAATTTAATCTCTATTTCCTCTTTATAGACCCTATCTCCAAACATAGTCACCTTGGGGTTAGAGCTTCAACATATAAATTTTGGAGGACACAACTCAGTCCAGAATAGGGCAATTTTAGAAATTTGATACTTTCTTTGGAAAGTTACAATAATAATACCAGCTAAAGCATGTTAAGAGTGTAGAGTGTTTCAGGTACAGCTCTAACAGTTATGTAAGTAGTAACACATTTAATCTTATAAAGTCAGTTAGTACTATCATCATTATACTCATTTTACAAATGAATAAATTGAGAAATGAAAGATTTAAATATAGCCTAAGGACACATAGCTAGTATTTGCTAAAGCTGGGATTTTAACTCAGGTACCCTGATCCTGGTATACTCATTATGATGTTATACTGAAAGACCTCTAGAATGCACCAGAATGCGGTAAGGGCAGGTAATACAAAATCAATTATGAAAACCAGGAAAAACAAAAGGGAAATGTAAACCTACTATATCACCTGGTTCTACAGTGGATAACATTTATATGATCATAATAATAAAAATACTGTTTATGGAATTTCAAATTTTGGAGTGAAGCTACAGACATAACATGAAAGGCTTAAATATGTTTATAGAACAGGATATAAACTTGGTCATCCTGTCGATTTAAAAGTAGAAGACAGATTATGAGAGATGGAGGGTTTAGAAGAACTTAAGGCCCAGAATGTTAACAGTGTCATCTTACAAAGTGAAGTGTCCAAAGGGAATTTCTAATATTGATGGAAATGAGAATAAAGATATAATCATTGTTATGGGATGAGCTGTGTCCCCGAAAAAAGATGTGTTGGAGTCCTAACCCCCAGTACCTGTGAATGTGACCTTATTTGGAGATAAGGTCTTTACAGAGGTAATCAAATTAAATGATGCCATTAGGGTGGGTCCTAATCCAAAATGATCAGTGCCTTTATAAAAAGGGGAAATTTAGACAGAGAGACAGATATGCACAGAGGGAAGATTATGAGAAAAGGCACAGGGAGAAGAGGGCCATTTACAAGCCAAAGGAACGTGCCTGGGACAGATTCTTCCCTCACAGCCCCCAGAAGGAACCAACCCTGCTGACACCTAGCTTTTGGATTTTTAGCCTCCAGAACTCTGAGAAAATAAAATTCTGTTGCTTTAGTCATCCAATTTGTTGTACCTTATTATGGCAGCCATAGCAAATTAATAGAACGGTATAGGTTAAAGTTATACATTTATCCAATAGAGAACCTGGGAATATTTATATCCCTATATGGGCGAAAGGAAGGAAAGGAGAAAATGCTTTACATTCATTTCATCCTCTTCTATCAAAGCAAAAAGGCAAGAGAGAGTATCTGAAATTGATGAATAAAAAAGTGGTATTAAACACATGTTTAGAGAGATTGGAGTAACTTTCTCAATTATTAGAAACAGACTCAATTAATTTCCTCTGGGGACAGGATGAGGGTGGGAAAGGATGGGACAGGGAATAGTTGCTTTTGATTAAAAGTTTTTCTGTAGGAATACATTTTAAACTATGGCATATATTAATTTAACTAATTTTTAAATGAATTAAAAATAATAGTCACTTCAAAGTTTTTCGGGGGTCAACATTTAAGGTCAAATTCTATGTAACCAAGTGTCGGTCTTTGTAAAAGAGATCTCTACACTATATACAAGTATAAGTTACATCTTTCAATTTATCAAAGCTGAAACCTCTCAGAGAATCCAAAGAACATAATACAGTTTGTCCCCAAATCAGGAGAAATCTCAGGCAAGTGAGGCTTTAAAGTCACAATGGTCTTTAAAATGAACAGTTCATGTCATTGTTGAATGTTTAGATCTAGTGAATCATAGTAAGAACAGAAGTATTCTCAAGCCTGCAATATGCTGATGCTATTCGGGAAGAATAGAATAAAACAGTCTTGGGGAACATGCACGGGGAATTAGATGCAGTATGGTAAAGTGACGTGAGAAGCCAATTTCATTGTATCCCATTCTGTAATTTAATCATACATAATTCAACTTCCCACCCATAGTAGGAATGCAGCCTGAAGGATTAATGGGATCAGTGTTTAAAGATTAATGGAACCATGTCAAAAGGACATAGGAACTGGCTTGCAGGGGCTCCCATTGGCCAAACGGGGGAATATATGAGCATCAAACAGAATGACGATGATGGATTACAACACACATAATTTAAAAAAAAACCATGGGTGCATTGTTATAATCAGAAAGAGGGAGGGTAGAGAGGGAAATGGAGAAGAATGTTCTTTACAGAAGAATACGAAAAGACTTACCTTGTTTTTAAATAGAAGAATATAATAACGCTTACCTTGCTCTTAAATAGGAAGACTCAACATTTATAAAGATGTCAGTTCTTCAAATCCTCATGATTTTAATCTATGAAGAGAATGCAATTTAATACAAATAGCTACGTGAATTCGTAAGGGATTTAGCAACATGATGTTGAGTTCTATCTTGAAAATTAAGCTGATAAGAATAACTGAATAATTCTAAAAAGTCTGTGTGTGTGTGTGTGTGTGTGTGTGTGTGTGTGTGTGTATGTGAGAGAGTGAGACAGAGAATTTAGATATTTTTACAAGAATACACTGAGCAATGAACGAAACCGAATTAAGTGTAAAAGTACACCTGGGATTTTATATACATTTAAATTTGCACTTCAAATTAGCGGGGCAAAATAGAATGTTTAGTAAGGGGAACTGAGACAACATCTAGCTATTTAGAGTTAAAAAAAAAAAGAAGCTGGATTTCCTCCCTTATTTCTGATTTCCAAACGAACTTTAAAAGTTTAAAAAGTAAGTAGATAAACCATAATAATAATGGAACAAACTAACAGTATATATCTTAAAAGACTGAGTAGACAACATACTGGCCAGTGTTCTTATTTGCAAGTAACAGGAAATAAGTGGTCAACTGAAGATATTAAAGGATGTATGAAAACTTAGAATCCCTGGGTGGGCTGGAGGAGCAAAAGCGTAGAAAATGAGCAAGAACAAAGGAAGAGCAGGCAGACAAAGCACAGCCTCATTCACTCTACAGAACCAGCCCATGGGGTCTCCATTGCCACCACCTTGAGCATCACTGGGCTACAGGCACCTGGCATGGCTTCTCCCACAGGCAACATCGCCACAATGACCCTGAGCTACAAATGTTGCCACAGCTGCTACTTCCCCAGATTTATGTGTTTACTTCACTGGCTTCTGATGTAAAGTCCTGGGCAAGAGACTCAAACTGATATCACCAAGGTAGCAACAGAGGTCGTTCCCAACTTTAGTCTCCTTCATAAGAAGACCAACTTGCAACTCTCCATAGATAAGACACCATGTGAAAATCCCCAAACCTGGGGGGTGAAACTGAAGTACCCCACTGGACCACAGGGACCAAGAAGGACCACATTAGAAGGGCAAGAGGAAAGATTTTGCTGACCTCATCGCCCCTCTTCCAGGCCAGCACAATTAGAGAAGATGCTACTTATATTTGATCTGAAAGGATAGTAGCAGATGACCAATAGGTCATCCTATTGGTCATGACCAATAGGGAAAAGTCATCCTCAGCAAGGAAATAGCATGTAAAAACATAGAGAAGTATCACTGGGGAAATAGCAAAGAGTTAGATGGGACTCAAGGTGAGGAGATGAATGGAGTAAAAGAAAGTTGGCATGGCATCAAAGGAGACTGAAAAAACAATTTGGTGAAGTTGTCTAGGGAGCTATTTTAGCTTCTAAACCAGTGTACATCAGAATCATCTGGAGAACCTGTTGAACCACAGATTGTTGGGTCCCTGTATACAGATTCATAGCAGATCTGGGTTAGGGCCTAAGAAGTTGCATTCCAAAGGGACACTGAGGCTGCTGGTCCAGGACTATATTTTAAGAACCACTGCCCTATATATTTGCAATGTTCTAAAAAATTTAAACAGGGAGCTAAGATAAGAAAACTTGGGGTTTTGAAAGATTGTTGTAGTGGCAGATTGTGTGAAGGATACTGTAAGAGTAGTAAGCAAAGAGGTTAATGTGAAGGTTTTTTCCAAGAGTCTAAATCAGAGATGATTAGAATGTGAATTTGATCTGTTTTTGAGGGGTGTATAATAGAGGATAAGGTTTTGGTACATATAGGAGTGAATAAAGATACACAGACCATGGTGATAATCTTGGCACGGGAATGAGAGAAAGGACACAGAGGAAAATAACCACAGATTTCTAGGCTTCCATAACTGGGTGAATTCTATTGCCCTTAACCAGAAGATATAAAGCAGCAGATGATAGACAGATAGATGATATACAGGTAGACAGATAGATATCAATAGATATTGATTATGTATATAATATTGATATGTTTACATACATGCACACACATATAATAGGATAGATGGACAGACAGATATACATAATTAGATGTGGTAGGAAAGAAGACTAAAATTTTGTCTCTGTGTATTTTTAGCATTTGAGCTTAGGGTACCTGTGGATTAATCCCCATTTGAGTGTGATATTCTTTGAATCAGTTTGTCAAAGGATCAAAGCTTTGTAAATTATTAACTGGGGGTGCTCAATGAGGGGTGCCTGGGGGGAGGGGGACGTGGTAGTTACTAATTAATGGGCATAAATTCTCAATTGTGAAAGACTAATAAGACTAGAGATCTACTCTATACCATTGGCCCTGGAGTCAACAGTATTATACGGTACACTTGAAATTTGGTTAAGAGGGTAGAGCTTATGGTAAGTGTTCTTACCATGATAAAATAAAGCAAGCAAGAGAAAGAAAGAAAGAAAGGGAGGAAAGAAAGAAAGAAAGAAAGAAAGAAAGAAAGAAAGAAAGAAAGAAAGAAAGAAAGAAAGAAAGAAAGGAAGGAAGGAAGGAAGGAAGGAAGGAAGGAAGGAAGGAAGGAAGGAAGGAAGGAAGGAAGAAAGAAAGAAAGGGAGGAAAGAAAGAAAGAAAGAAAGGAAGGAAGGAAGGAAGGAAGGGAGGAAGGAAGGAAGGAAGAAAGAAGAAAGAAAGAAAGAAAGAAAGAAAAAGAAAGAAAGAAAGAAAGAAAGAAAGAAAGAAAGAAAGAAGGAAAGAAAAAGAAAGAAAGGCATAAACTGTATGTCTCCTAGGCAAATGAAACTGTAAGGTCACCCAACCACTGAACACCAAGAAATTACTATTGTAGCACAGTCATGTGAAATATCAGTGGATATCAGAGGATTCCTTTTCTGGCTCCCTGTGTTTTAGGTTGGCCCTTTCTCTCCACCACTCATTCTATCTCCCCACCCACCTCCACTCTAATTCTGGTAGACAAGCTGTATGTGCATAGATTTCTATGGAGACTGCTTAAACCTAAGAATGAATACTATCTTTTTTTTTTTTTTTTTAGAATGAATACTATTTAATGGAGATCTATCCAGCAATGTGAAATCAGCAAAAATGATTTCTCTCTCATCCCTGGAAATGTTGCTGTAAGAAGATGAGGATGTGTGAAGGAGAGTGAAAACCACATGCCTGGCCTCCCCAATTTAGTGATGATAGGGGTCTGGGAGGGAAACTGGGAGACTCTCCCTTGACCTTTTGGGGGGATGCTGAATGCAAAACTCAGGTGGCTTCATATCTCAAATTTGCAGAGTAGTGGGACATGCAGAGATGATCTAGTCAGTGTTGCTTGGCTATAGGGGAAGATAGCAGAGCAGGGGAAGAGTAGCACAGCTAGGTGGGAGAGGGCCAAGTCAGGCCCCACTTCCCATAGAGCTATGTTTGTCAAGCGTCCCATGGATTTCAGAGCTTTCCATGGGTGAAGGGGGTGCCTCAGACAGAAGTCGGCTAAAATCCTGAACCAGCCCACAGCTCTTCAGGAAACCATGGGAAGGACTCTTCTGGGGACAAGAAATAGAAACAGTTCTTTGTCTGTGGTAGCACACACCCAGGATGCTGATAGGTGCCTGGTTGAGTGCCAGAAGCTCTTTTTAAATCAGATGTTTTCTGAGCCACACAAGAAGGACTACAGTGGATACAAGCACAGATCTGAGAGAGCTGGGAATTGAACAGTGGATGGAATAGACTCAAAAAAATAGATACTTGAGATGGAAGTTACCCTAGATTATGTTCGAAAAGTGTGTCATTGCTGAGCTAGAATAGGTGCTTCTAAAGAAACTGAGATCTATTAGCAAAATAAAATGTTTATCAATCTGCACTTCAGACTTGTGATGGTGCTGTGTCCTGTGACTTTTTCTCCCTTCCCCTTTGGCCCGTTACAATATTGCTTCCTACTGGAGTCATTGTCAGCTCACCTCCGAAGAATAGGGAGATACTTTACACCTTTTCCACCTCTTGTACTTATTGCTTATTTGTAGTTTGTTCTCAAGATGTCTACTAAATGCATGCAATAAAGGCTACATAACAAGGATAGAAAGCCTTCTGCAAGTACACATGTTTGTACAAGAGTTAGTTCAAAGGCTGGGACTTGGGGGTCCATTCACTGCCAGGACTCACTTGGCCACTTGAGCTGACTAGAGAGGATTTTGTCTTTTTTTTTCCACTACACTGTTTATATACTCAGAAAGCTGGTCTTCATAAAAAAAACAAAAGCCTTTTCTCAGTTAAAGAACCGTTCCTCAGTTGAGGATATGAATGGATTTATTTCCCCCACTACGACCTCTAAAGACCATTAGATTTTTAAAACAAGTATAATTTGAAGTTAGAGCAAGTTAAAGTTTGGTTAAATCAACACCTTGTTAGTTGCTGCAAATTTTAACTTATCAGGGCTATCAGGAAATACCAAAAGTGTTAGTTAGTTATGATGACTATAAATGAATGCTTTCTCTGTAATCTGTTGAAACAAAAACATGTCCTCATGATTCACCAGTCAGATGAGGCTTGCTGCAAGCCAAATAGTGTTTTGCTCTTAATAAAGGATAATTATAATTTAGTAAAAACATCTGATAATTTAAACAAGCTGAGCACCACCGGCAAACACTTGAGACCCCAGTACACAGTCCTTTTTTTCCAAAACATCAGATTGAGAAAATGATAAATATGGAGCATAGAATATAAAATACTTCACCATGTAGCTTGCAGATGTGTATCACACAACCCACATTTACAAACAGCCCACAGAAAACATTTTCAGTGTCCTGCATTATTAAGAAAGATTTCAAAAAGTCCTTTTAGAATACATTAGAAACAAAGGAATTCCAAACAGAGTCCAAATATCAATAGATTCCAGCTGCTTTTATGTTGATGGCCAATATAACAGCGGTAGTAAGTTCCAGGGGTTACAGCAGGATTCTAAATTCTGATTTCTGATTTGAGTTGTGTGCCAGGTCCTTCCTTTGACCTGGAGTGTCATCTGGGACAAGTCATTCACCTCTCATGAGTTTCCTTATTATTTAAGGATTTCTAAAGTTTATTAGCATTTTGACAATGTTAGAACTACAAGGAAGACTTTCATAGCCCTGGAGATGAGCCCTTCTCCCGTCTTGTAAGTTGGCCCTTTCACATATAATTTTTCTTGAACATTATGTTTAATGAATCTTGGACTCTTAGAACAGGAAGAGGGTTTGGAGATAAGGGAGTCTAGGACAACCATGTCACATACATATGAATTCTCATACTCAAAGCAAGACATAAACTGATAAGACCAAATATTCTAGAGGCAGAGACTAAAGAGGAAGCCAGGTGTCCTAATTCTTTCCAGTACAGCCTTGTGCATCTTTGAATTGGTGGAGGGTATATGTAACTTAATGCTGGAACAGGGATAGAAGCTTAGAGTCAACTGGTCAACTCAATCAAGGTGAAATAAAACCTGTATCTATTATTTACTAGTTCTGGAATCTTAGACAATCATTAAGCTCACTGAACCTCGGCGTCTTCCTTTATAAAGTAGTTATGACAGTTCTTAATTCACACAAATGTTGTGAAATGAATTAATGCATATCAAAAGTTTCAGTAAATTATGATTGATATGAGGTGAGACATAATTCATTCCCTGCATCAGATTATTATTCATTCCTCCCTCTCTCTCTCTGTGTGTCTCTCCCCAGCCATGATCTCTTCCCACCTCCAACACCTTTCCTTATTTTTACTAAAATCCTCTTGTCGATAAGGCTCCACACCCCTGTGCTAATGCCGTTAACGCTCATACTTCACATCCAATCAATCTCTAAGTCCTGCAAAATTGTTTTTCATGACTTCCTCCACTCCCTCCTCATTAGTTTGATGGAGGTTTTCATTTAAAGGCAGCAGTTGAGTACAGAGGAAACAAAGTCAAAAATTGAGATACATAGGTCCAAAAAGATTATGAAGCAGATGTGAATCAGGAGCCAGAGTAGACCAAAGATGGCAGGACGGGCAGAATGATGAACTCAAGAAGCAGCAGAACAGGAGGGTTAATGAGAGTCACCTGGCTGAACCCTAGAAAAAAGACCTCATTGCCAGTGTGGATGACCTCCACTTAAAGCGCCAAGACCAAAGCAGAGCAAACTGAAAGACCTTTGAAGGTCAGAACTCTGTGTATTTTATCTACCATATCTATAGTATGTATGCATGAAGGTGAGTTGAACTGACTCTGAGGACTACTTAACATACTGGATTCAGAAGAACTATGTTTTCTAAACTCTGTTTTCTGTTTTCCTGCTCCTTCAATCACTCATTCAATAAATATTCATTAGGATGTGCCGGCATATAATTTGAAAGACTAAAAATGATGAAAAAGAAACATGAGGCAACAGAGATCTCTTTCTTCCTAACCTTATTTTTAATGTATTTATTCCATTTTTGTTCCTAACCTTTTTATGCATGCCTTGAATTGTCAGAAAAGATGACCTTGTGGTTGCCTGTGGACGTGTCCTCCTAGCTTATGTACAGAGGTAAGATTCCAGATTGTGGGGTACAGTGAGAACCACAAAATCCAGGGATGGGGAAACTTCTACGGTTATCCCAAGGCCTAGGATGATCTAGGGCGAATCCAGCCTGAATCTTACCATTTCAGAGGTGTAGCTTCCTGGGGCCCCTGTTGATCTGGTAAAATATCTCAGGAATTGCCATGCTTTCTGAGGACAAACGGGTGGGGAAAAAATTGCATTCTTCCAGAAGTTAGTGTGTACCTAAGTAGTTGAAGACCTAGATATCTACAGTACTTGTCTTTTTCTTAAAGGTCATTTGTTACTCCAGCCCCTACGTCTTAGCTCTCAATTGAATGGAAGGACCTTGCCTCCTGCTAACTCCACCCCATGGGTCTTCCCCTCTTTAAAGTGCAGCTTAAGCTCCAATTCCTGAGAAAATCTTCCTGGGTCATTTCACTCTGCAGTGGCTTCACGCTCATCTAAACTCCTAGAGCATTTGCTTCGTTTATATTTCTAAATAACTATAGTTAATATTTATTGAGTACTGACTAATGAGGTGCTGCATTTTACATTCTATGTGCATTAACTTCTCTAATTCTCACAAAAATCCTATGAAATAGATACCATTTTTAGCCTCACTCTGCAGAGAAGGAAACTGACCCCAGAGCCCATGCTGCACTGCCTCTCACTAGAAGAAAAGTTAAGAAAAATCCTACTGACCTTCAGCACAAAAACTCATAGTATTAATAATACGGACACTTGCTTTCCAATTCGGGAATTTGTTTTGTTTTGTTTTCTCTTTATATGTAGGCAGGTCATAAATTCACTCCTGCTGGGCTTAGCTGTCCAAAGAAAATGTAGCTTTATTTCATTTAACTGTCCTGGTATTTTCCACAAGTTCCTACTCCACTGGACAATAAACAAGTTAGACCTGCCAGTGTGTACTATCTCAATGTCTGATGCGTAATCAGTCTCTCTGTGTCTTTTCAGTCTAAAGCAGTCTTTTGCAGTTCTCTCTCCTCCCCCTGACCTCCCCAGATGATGTCTGGCTGTGTGTGGAAAGTAGGGCTGAGGTTCCATGCGGCAGGGAATGAAGGGTACAAACAAACTCTCCTCCCAGTGGTCTTCTCTGGATCCTCTGTGGTGAGTACTGTGCAGCAGTTGGTCTGGTTTGCTCTCAGGAATGGTGAGCCCTGGGGGAACTGGTCATTCCTGGCCTTTGAGATTGTGAGGGGAGCCACTCACTGCTGGATTCTGTGGTCCTGGCCAATTGGTGGTCCACTTGCAAATTCTCACAAGTGGAGACTTCCTTGTCCTGAGCCCAGACTCTTATTGGTCTGCCATCTCCCTGTAGCTCTCTGTACCTTCTCACCAGGCAGTTAGTAAATGTTAAATTCCATGATTTCCCAGAAGCCCTATCTCAGGCTCCTAGTCAACCACTTCGTCCCAGCAACCCTGAATTAATGTTCCCATGCCAGACTGCACAAGGCCATGGGGATGGGTGTGGGCTTCTCCGAAAGGCATTACTTAGTTAGTTATTATTTGACTTTTCTGCTCTACCTCTGTCCCTCTCTTACATGATCTCCAAGAGAAAGGGTGAGCTTTGCCTGTTGTCTGACAGGAGCTTTTCTACAGTCTTAATTGCAGATAAAGTGCAGAGAGAGAAAACAATATACCACTAGGGAAAATAAATTAGCAAGTATTGCAAAGGCAAAATTGAAATCATACTACAACACATACCATCCCTAACATTCACTCGTAGATTACTCTTTTTGGAATTCACTGAGCACATGAATTAGATGGGATCTGTCAAATGATTCTATTATTTAGGATTCAAGATAAGCAGTGTTTGAGGCTTTTCATTTAGTTATTTCCTTTAATTTGATCACGAGAATTCATATCAACAACATTAATCCTACATGAAAAAATGAAACACAAAACTTACCATGATGTTTAAACGTGATCCTTAATTTGAAACATAGGCTTGGATAGCTTAAAAAAAAAAAAATTAGAGTAGCATGGAAGGTATAAAAGAGTAAATATTCCCTGGCCAAAAAAAAGAAAGTAAAATTTTCAAACAATGTCCTTGAGGCAGTTATCTAGTCTAATCTGAGATAAGAATGGCCAAAAGGAAGATATGGGTGGAAGTAAGGGAATTGTGCTCTCTTATACAAGACTTGTGATGGAAAACACAAAGTACCCAATTACTATGATTTAAGGATATTGCTACAAATAGGCACAGACCAAACATAAAAGTGCTGGTGGTGATGTATAACATCTGACCACCACCAATGTGATGCATTAAAAAATGAAAAGTTTCCAAGGAAGTTTTCCACAGCTGCAGGCCAATATAAACTTTTAACTCTGCTAAACTCTTTTCTAAAAACAAAACATTAAAAAATAATCCCTCAGTACATTTCATAAGTTTTAGTTAGTTGTTAATTTCAAATATATTTTTTGCTCAAAATAACTATCTACCTCTCTGCCCTCACTCTTAAGTCTAATAGTTCAAACTGTCATGTGTCAAGAATCTCTCAACCTTAAAAAACTCTGCCTTCTCTTTCAGGAAGCCTTCGTATTTGGCCCGACTATCTGTTGAGAAAGCACATGTAGTAAGTTAATTTACTCATTGAGGAAACTGAATAATAACTATTGTAAATACTGCATTCAGCCACCAGCTGGTCGCCAGCAGCAGTCTGCTATAAATGAAACTCATCTTCAGTTGGGCTTTCATCAGGAAAATTCACAAAAGCCTACTTTGCTTTAGAAACTGTCAGTTGAGGAAGTGGTTCAGAAAGTTAGAGGAACTCCTCTTCTCCCTCATATTGAAGCAAAAGAAAATTTAAAAAGGCCAAGTCAGTGCAGAGAGAAAGTAATCTAGGAATATGTTTCAAAGAGAATAAGGATTTCACTCAAAACTTGTCTATTGATTAATGCCTTATGGTGGTGATTCATTATTTCCTTACTTCATTTAAAATTATTGGATTAGTCCAAGACAGGAATAAAAGGCTAATTTCAGTTGGACAAGACTGAAAATTGATGTGGCTCATCCCACAACGTTCTTTCTTTTTTTTTTTTTTTTTTGCGGTACGCGGGCCTCTCACTGTTGTGTCCTCTCCCGTTGTGGAGCACAGGCTCTGGACACGCAGGCTCAGCGGCCATGGCTCACGGGCCCAGCCGCTCCGCGGCATGTGGGATCTTCCCGGACCGGGGCACGAACCCGTGTCGCCTGCATCGGCAGGCGGACTCTCAACCCCTGCGCCACCAGGGAAGTTCATCTTTCTTTTTTCCTTTTCAGAAAATCCCTCCTCTAACTAAGCATTCTTCTGACTTCTCCTTTATTCCATGTATAAATGAATCACACAGTAAAGCAGGTGGAATAAATCTAACTTTGTTCTTTGTCCTCAAGATTTTATCTATCTAGATCCTTTGGAATTACATATATCTTAAAATCAATATATCAATTTCTACAGAGTGCTGAGGTTTTTTATTAGAATTACATTGAATCAAATTGACACTGTAATGATATTGATTTTTCCAAATCATTTCTTTAGGCCTTCATTAATTTCTGTCAGTAATATTCTGTAGTTTCAGAGTAGAGATGTAACATTTCTCTCTATATTTTTCCTAGGATTTGATATTTTTTCATGTTACAGTAAATGGTTTTATTTTCAAAAGTTCTTTCTCCAGTTGCTTAATGATAGAAATGCATGCTTTCTATTGACCTTGTAGCACAGGACCTTATGAAATTCGCTTATGATAGTAGCTTGTTTGAGGATTATTTTGGATATTTTACATATACAATTATGTGGTCTGCAAATAAATACAGTTTTACTTCATCCTTTTTCATTTCTATGCCTATTACTTCTTTCATTTTCTTTTTTATTGAAGTATAGGTGATTTACAATGTCGTGTTAGTTTCTGGGGTACAGCAAAGTGATTCAGATATATATATATATATATATATATGTTATAGGTTATTACAAGGTATTGAATATAGTTCCCTGTGCTATAGAGTATGACCTCATTGTTTATCTATTTTATATACAGTAGTGTGTATCTCTTAATACCAAACTCCTAATTTATTCCCCATCCTTTTCCTTTTGGTAACCATAAGTTTGTTTTCTATGTCTGTGAGTCTGTTTCTGTTTTGTGAAAAAGCTCATTTGTATCATTATTTTTAGATTCCACATGTAAGTGATTTCATATGATACTTGTCTTTCTCTGT